>NC_089249.1:14280048-14456347 GCF_963930625.1 Muntiacus reevesi | reverse complement strand
GGAGGAGGGCATGGCAACCCACTTTAGTATTCTTGCCTGGAGAATCCCATGGACAGAGGAGCCTGGCGGGCTATAGTCCATAGGGTTGTAAAGAGTTGGACACAACTGAAGCGACTTAGCAAGTGCGCATGCACACACACATACACACACACACAGAGCTGTCTTCACATGGAAATGGCAGAAATAAACAGTCATAATGGAGACAGTGTGGTCCACAAAGCCTAACGTTATTTACTATCTGGCCCCCTACATATAATGGCTGCTGACCTCTGTTCTAGTTAAGAAACAAGTTTTCTGGTGATCCAGTGGGCCCACGCTCCCAATGCAGGGGGCCTGACTTTGATCCCTGCTTGGGGAACTAAATCCCACATGCTGCCACTAAAAGCCTAAGAGCCGGTGTAGCCAAATAAATAAATGTATTTTTTTAAAAAGGCAATAAACAATTGCTCAGAAAGCACAGTGTAGGGCAGTGAAAAGTTAAAAAAGAAAAAAAGAAGAAAGCCATTGAGGTGACACGTGATGAAAGATGGAGGCATTTGGGGATGGGATTTTACAAAGAGGGAAAAGGCCCAGAGCAAGGAGACGGAGGCTGGAGTACAATCAGTGAGGGTCCTTGGTGAGAGAGAAGGTCAATGGAGAGACGGAGGCAGGATCACACTGGCCCATGAAGGACTCTGAATTAATTAGAAATGTGACGGGAAGCCCCCTGGTTCCCAAACTGGGGGGCCACATGCAATGTGTCAAGAACAAACTCTGGGGAAAAAAGTGGAAGCAGAAAGCCTGGCTGGGAAATTCCTAGGATAATCCAGAGGGGAGACTGTCATTACCTAGAGTGAGAGTCGTGGGTGCCGAGCAGGAGTGGCTTGATTCGGGATATACGCTAGAGGCAGAGCTGCCATATCTGCTCATGAATCAGGTATATGATTATTAAAAATGGTGTCAGCTCTGTCCAGACACGAGTGTTATTAAGGGGATTTCAGTGCAGAAATAAGAGGAGCCCAAAGTGAGAGACAATTTTCACACCTGAATTATAATCAGTTTTTCTGTTACACACATTGTTTTTTTTTGCATTCTCAATGAATCAGACTCTGATTACCTCTTTTGGGCCTTGAATGGGAAAATTTTATAAACCTCAGGACACTTAGTATATAAATGCTTCTAGATAATACATGTGTTATTGGAGTTGAAGAAGCCTTTCTATGATTCTGAATGACTAAATTCCTAGACTTCACCCAGGGAAGCTTGCTGACTTACGAGGTTATTAGGACTACATAATTCGGTCATTTAACCATCAAATGACTGAGTACCTGTGCAGTACTGGAAACATGAGCTGATTTTGCAAGAAGGAAAATAACACTTGGAATTAAAATTTGAAGGTTCTCTTTGTTTTTCAGGTGACGACACATACTGTTTATTTTATGTGATGAAATGAAAACAAGCCATAGTTACCATTTGAATAACTTGTCCAAGAGTCTCATCAGTATTTTCAATATTGAAATGACCAGGTTGTGCAGTTGCCATTTCTTTTCTTAGCTTTTCGTTTGCCTGAGCCATCTGTGGGAGAAAGGTCCGTACTTGGTCCAGCACTGAGGAGTGAAAATATCATTTATCAATATTTGTCAGTCTTTGGTCAAACTTTTAAAGTCCAGAATTTCTATAAAAACACTTCTCAATTTGACAGGAATAATAACAATTCAATAAAAAAGCATTCAAATTCCTTCTATTTTAAAACTTTTCTTTCTCTTCTGAATTCTTAAAATGCTGGGCTTCCCTGGCGGCTCAGATAGTAAACAATCTGCCTGCAATGCAGGAGACCTGGGTTCGATGCCTGGGACAGGAAGATCCCCTGGAGAAGGGAATGGTTACCCATGCCAGTATTCTTGTCTGGGGAATTCCTCTGTCCATGGAAAACAGTATGACTGCACAATTCAGCAATTATTTCTCAATGTTTCGTGTTTGTCATATATGCTCAGAGCTGAAAATTCCTAGAATGGCATTCAACAGACAGTACCTGAATAAGTAGGCGGTAGGACTTAATAGTTAAATGCATGAGGCTCATCACAGAGCCCCAGTTCCACGTCTCACTATCTGAGTTACCTGGGGCAGGTTAAGGAAGCAATGGATGTTAATGAAGCCCCACATCTGTTTCCCTTTCTTCTGATAATGACGACTTTTATTAAGCTCTGTCACTCTTAGTCACTCTGGTCCCTACCCAGTCCATGCCTATGTATTCCACAACCTTGGCCACTATGATTTGGTCTCATGACACTGTGATCTGGCAAGCCAATTAGAGATCACCCTGGGACTCTATTTTGGACTGTTGAGAAAGATGTCCATTCTTTCAGAGTCAATGACTAGGTGAGTTGCTGAATGTAAACCTAGAGCTGCTGATAAACTGGCCCACCTACCACCCATCATCAGGGAAGAGCTGGTTCTAGATAAAGTCAACACCAGGAAGGTAGAGCTAAGAGATATAGAGTGGCAGATGCCAGATGATGCTGAGCACCTGGATTCAGATGTACCTGAAATCACTGGGGGTATTTTTCCCCCCAAAATGAGCCAATATCAGCTGGCTAAAGGCAACTGGAGCTGGGTTTCATTCATGTGCAACCACAGGAGTCTAATACATTTAATTTAGCCAATCAAAACCTCAGTTTACCCATCTGTAAAACAGGGGTAGTAACTATCAGGTACTGTGCTAAGCACAGGGGGACAAAGAACAGGGATATGTCATTTATTGAGTTAGCTCTCAGAAGAGGCCCAGCATATAATCGTGCACATCATGAGCTCTCAGAACTTGTTAGGTCACTGATACAGCCATGTAACAGTGGACTAAAATGTTCAGAGCATGGAAGAAGAAAATGGAGGTGAAGGTCAAAAAATGGCCTTGAATTGTGAAACAGGACTGCTAGGATTCCAGATGGTATCCCCAACTTGGAAAAGAATTTGGTGATCTTTTCTCTATTAAAAAATACACTGTGGGGACTTCCCTTGGGGTTCAGTGGTTGAGACACCATGCTTCCAATGCAGGGGGGTGACAGTTCCACCCCTGGTTGGGGAGCTAAGATCCCACATGATGGGTGGCACAGCCAAAATACTAAAAAATAAAAATTCTTAAAATTCCACTCAGAGATATGTACCCTCCAAAAATATAAACCTATGTCCACACAAAAACTTATATCTGAATGGGGAGCCACCATGCAATCATTTCAGCTGTTGCACATTTAGTGCATATTATGGTTAACTTCCCCTCGACTACTCACGATTCTGTAGTTTATAGACATGATAACCTCATGTATCATTTACACCACTTTTACGAATTATTTTTTTTTAAACATTAAGAGGGAATTACACAGATGCTAAGTATTACATGATGCTATCTGAACAAAGTCTGATTCACCTATACTTAGAGTATGCGATACAGCAATATCACAGAGTAATTAATAAAAAGAACTGGCCCTGTTATGAGTAACATTTACCATTTAAGTAACTGTGTCCAATTTAATCAAATCTGGTGGTGTTTTCCCACATCTGTGTGTGAAATTTGGGACTCAGTAACCTCTGGAAAAATTTCCCATGGAGTTTAACAATAACTGATTTTGATTTCCAAAAATCCATCCCACAGGTTTTTCTGGGCAAGGTTACCCTCTTAAGTGTTAGTCACTCAGTCGTGTCTGACTCTTTGCGACCCCAAGGACTGCAGCCTGCCAGGCTCTTCTGTCCGTAAGATTCTCCAGGCAAGAATACTGGAGTGGGTTGCCACTCCTGTCTCCAGGGAATCTTCCCAACCCAGGAATCGAACCCGAGTCTCCTGCCTGGTCTAAGCCCCACCCTCTTAAAGCAGGGGAATAATACAAGAAATTTTATCCCTGTGCACTGAATTCACGATGTAATTTCCAAGTAAGGCTTGCTAGAATGGACTCTCTGACAACAAAAGCAGACACTGTCCCAACAAACAAGTGATTGATCAGGTAGAAGTTCACATCAGAGAGGGTTCTTGAGAGAGAGAGAGAGGAGAGGGAAGGGTACTCACAGGGACTCCTCTCTATCCGAACTGTTTGAAGAGTGGAATTCTTTCTGGAATTAGGTTTGGGGTTGATGAGCAACCTGTCCCATATACCTGAAAACACACACACACTTCCTTTATTACAGCACAAAGAGACAGCAGCCCAAGAGCAAACTTTCCGAGACCACCCTCCACCCTCAAGTCTTGACTGTTTCTTCCTCACTTTCTAACACATTAAAAAAAAAAAAAAAAAAGGAGCACTCCAAGTTCCATTACAACATTTTAGCTCTTTCTGCAGATCTCCCCCCTTTAAACCTGTCTCTTACATCTCTGCTTCACCAATGCCAGGTAATAAATGCCCACTAAACTGCACCTTGCTGGGCCAGAAATCTACCAGCAACAAATGTAGGTCGGCAATGACAGAATGCAGGAAGCAGTAGAGTACATAAGGGTTAAGCAAAGCCAGAAATGGTTTACCAGCTACATTATACTGGGCGAATCACCTACACTTTTTGAGTATTAATTTCTTCATTTATAGAACATCTCCGCCTGGTAAGTTCCCTTTCAGTCAAGATGTCTGATGTAGACAAAACAGCCCTTTAAAGAGAACTCCTTTAGCCTTTTCACAGCTCCTCAAATCAACCCAACTCTCCAGCCCATCAGAGCACAGAGAACAGGACTTACCTTTCAAAACCCAAGGCTTTATGCACCCGAGTTCCTACACCTGGAAAATCTCTTCACTCTGGTATAAAAATCCTGTTCACCCTCAAAGCAGCAGCTCAACACTCCTAGCTTACTATCAATAGCTTATACCTAATAGTTGGATTGGTGAAAAGAGCATGGACTCTGGGGCCACACCAACTGGACTCAAATCCCAGTTTTGCCACTTTCCAGCCACACAACCTCCAACAAGTTACTTATCTGTATGATACAACAGGTCTCCGTTTCCTCATCTATACAACCGCCCTAACAGAACCAACTCCACACAGGGCAGCTGTGAGGATTAAATTTAGCGAGTTAATTCCTGGGGCAGAGTAGGCACCAAGAAGCTCCAGCCATTATTATAATGTCTTCGGATGCTCTGGACTCTCACAGAATCTTTTTTCAAGTTAATATTTAATGAGGATATGCCCAAGACATTACACTCATTATTCTTCTCAGAAAAAAAAAAAAAAAAAAACTATAGGTACTAGTACTTCCATTTTCCAAATGTAAAAGCTGAGGCACTGGGGATGTAAACAACTCTCCCACTATGGTGCTGAAGACTCCTGAGAGCACCTTGGACTGCCAAGAGATCAAAGCAGTCAATCCTAAAGGAAATCCACACTGAAATATTCATTGGAAGGACTGACGCTGAAGTTGAAGCTCCAATATTTTGGCCACCTGATGTGAAGAGCCCAACTCACTGGAAAAGACCCTGATGCTGGGAAAGGCTGAGGGTAGGAGGAGAAGAGGGCAACAGAGGATGAGATGGTTGGATGGCATCATCGACTCAACGGACACGAGTTTCAGGAAACTCTGGGAGACAGTGAAGGACAGGGAAGCCTGGAGTGCTGCAGTCCACGGGGTCGCAAAGCGTCGGACAATGAGCCACAAAAAAGTTCCACTGCTGGTTCGGCTCTTCCTTGAGCTGGCCATCTGTTCTAACAGCGTCTCCCACTCGAATGAACTTTATTCTCCTCGAACACCGCCCCCCTCCAAAAATAGTTCGACAGCTAATTACTCGTGGGGTTGGGATTCGAACCCTAGCTTTGCTTAGCTCTCTATTATGATGTCTAGAAACCTGAGGGTATCCTGGCCGCGTCTCCCTCTACCAGAGGAGGGCACTAAGGGTGGCTCCGTGAGCATCTGCAGAGAGAGGGTGCCCAACCCATAATACTCCCCTGCTCCCCTTACTAGCCAGCTGCTGGAACCCAGACCTGATTCTAAGGCCGTCCCCTAGGGCGGGGGAAGGTCGTGCTGCGGCGTCAGCACCGGGCACTCAGCACTGTGCCTAAAACATGAACCACCCTCGGGCTCGAGGCCGGATGCCCACACCCAGGCCGGCCAGTCCCCCAACCCCGCAGCCGGAGGCATGTCCGGGTCCCTCGGCGGTGCAGGCGCTAGGCAGGGCGCCCCCGACCCGCCGCTCCGGCAGCGCCGCCCCCAGCGGCACGTGCGCGCCCCACGCCGCTGCCGCCCACCCGCCCGTCACCTCCGCGGCCGCCGCTCCCCGCCACCAGCAACTCCTTGGAGACCGAGACCCCGGAGCCATCCCGGGAGGACGACGAACAGCTCGGGCCGGACTGGGACTCGCCGCGGACCTCCATGCTGCTCGCTGGTCTTCAGAGCCGCCTCTCCGAGCCCGGATGCAGGAAAAAGGCTGGGGTAGGAGGCGGGGCCAGGGCTGCGATTGGAGGAAACTCGTAGGCGGGGCGAGGGGCCGGGCGAGCGAGGCCCGCGGCGAGGGCGGCGCCTGGCGGAGCGAGGAGGCCATGCCTATCCGGAGAAGAGGCAGGTGGGGGCTCTAGAGATGCTGTGATTGGATGAAAGAGCTAGCAAGGCTGGATTTAAAAGTGAAGAGCGCACCGAGGAGGCTGCCCTCCTCTTCAAACCTCTGTGACGTAGAACACACTTTGACGGTCCCGTGGTTAATTAAGAATTGGACTTCCAGTTCAGGGGTATAGGTTGGATTCCCGGTCTGGGAGCTAAGATCCCACATGCCTCCCAGCCACAAAAACCAAAATATAAAACAGAAGCAATATTATAACAATTTCAATAAAGACTTTAAAAATGATCCACATAAAAAAGAAATCTTAAAAAAAAAAGAACGTATAATCCTAACTTTTTATGGGTATAGTTCAGAAGTGTTAACTATTTGCATTGTTATGTAACAGATCTGTAGAATTTTTGCAAAACTGAAACTCTATATTCATTGAGCAACGCCCCCCCACACACTTCCCCCACGATTGCGTCCTGCCTCCCCCATTCTAATTTCTGTTTCTGTGAGTTTAACTACTTCAGATATTTCATAGAAGCAAAATCATACAAAATTAGTCTTTTCTTGACTGGCAGATTTCACTTAGTATAATGTTCTCAAAGTTTATCCATGTTGTAGCAAGTAATAGGATTCCCATCTTTTTAAAGACTGACTAGTATTCCATTCCATGCATATACCACACTTTTCCCATTTCATCCCTTGGTAGGTGTTTGGGTCGCTTCCTCCCAGATATCCTGAACAATGAGGCAGTGAACATAGATATGCAAATTTATCTTCCAGATACTGCTTTCAATTCTTTTTTGTTTAATATTTATCTATTTGGCTGTGCCAGGTCCTAGTTGTGGCATACAGGATCTTCCATCTTCATTGCAGCGTATGGGATCTAGTTCCCTGACTAGGGATCATACATGGGCCCCCTGCATTGGAATCTTAGTCACTGGACCACCAGGGAAGTCCCTGCTTTCAATTTGTTTGGATATATTATACTCAGAAGTGTGATTACTGACTATATTGTAATTCTATTTTTAATTTTCTAAGAACCTTCAGTGTGTTTCCATTGCGATTGCACTATCTTATTTCTACCACTAGGGCATAAGGCTCCAGTTTCTCCACATCCTTATCAATGTTTATTTGCTTTTTCTTTCTTTCTTTCTTTCTTTTTTTAATAGTGGCCATCCTAGTTGGTGTGAGGTGATAACTCAGTGTAGTTTAGATTTGCAATTCTCTAATAGTTAGTGATGTTGAGCATGTTTTCATGTGTTCATTGGCCATTTGTGTATCTACTTTGCAGAAATGTTTATTCACATCCACTGCCTGTTTTAATTCAGGTTGCTTTGTTGGTGTTGAATTGTATGATTTATTTATATTTTCTTATCAGATATATGATAATATTTTAGAGACATAGACTATTATGAACATACAAGAACTCAGCATATATTGCTCCCAAACCCTCCTTGAAGAATTTCCTAGAAAATATGATTCAGAAAATAATTGGAGAAATGCAACTTAAGTTTTGGTAGTGAGCATTTTACAGTAGAATTGGAGGAAAACAGTGAGAATAAGGTTGAAAGAATAGTCTTTAATTTTTATAGGTTTTGATAGTGTGGATATAAGACAAAAAAGGGGGAGAAAGCAGAGACTATATAGTAAGAGGAAATCTGACTTTTTTAAAAGTTGGAATAAAAGGATAATATTTTTTTTTTTACACTTTTTTTTTTTTAATATTATTTTATTAGTTGGAGGCCAATCACTTTACAACATTTCAGTGGGTTTTGTCATACATTGACATGAATCAGCCATATAGTTACACGTATTCCCCATCCCGATCCCCCCTCCCACCTCCCTCTCCACCCGACTCCTCAGGGTCCTCCCAGTGCACCAGGCCCGAGCACTTGACTCATGCATCCCACCTGGGCTGGTGGTCTGTTTCACCATAGATAATATACATGCTGTTCTTTCAAAACATCCCACCCTCATGTTCTCCCCTAGAGTTCAAAAGTCTGTTCTGTACTTCTGTGTCTCTTTTTCTGTTTTGCATATAGGGTTATCGCCACCATCTATCTAAATTCCGTATATATGTGTTAGTATACTGTAATGTTCTTTATCTTTCTGGCTTACTTCACTCTGTATAATGGGCTCCAGTTTCATCCATCTCATTAGAACTGATTCAAATGAATTCTTTTTAACGGCTGAGTAATATTCCATGGTGTATATGTACCACAGCTTCCTTATCCATTCATCTGCTGATGGGCATCTGGGAAAAGGATAATATTTTAAGTTAGATGTTGGGGGTATCGGAGAGACGAGAAAGAGGAGGTTACTTGTAAGTTACAATGTTGTTCATGGTAAGAAGACAATATCAAAATAAAAGGGGACTGAGTGGTATTGAGTGCTACTGAGTGGTATTATTAGAACAAAATTAAATTATTCATAAATATAAAAATTAATAAGATAGAAAGAAAAGAATTCAGGCTCTTTCCCCTAAAAGGAAACAAAAAGATACTTTATAATGTTAAATATAAATATAATGCTAAATACTAGAATCCGCAAAGAGGAACTATCATTAATATCCATGTGCCTAAAAAACAGCAACAAGTATTATAAAACAGAAACAACAGAAACTAACAAGGAATGCAAAGAAAATTAAGTAAAAACTCTAATAATTGGAAATTTTAACATCGTTTCAGAACAGGCTATATCTATTTGGACAAAAAATTATGTGGTTACAGAAGACCTAAACAAAATTATAAATAAAGTAGAGGTAAAGAATCCACCTTACCAATGCAGGAGACGCAAGAGATGCAGGTTTGATTCCTGGGTCAGGAAGATACCCTGAAGTAGGAAATGCCATGCTGCTCCAGTATTCCGGCCTGGAAAATTCCACGTACCGAGGAGGTTGGTAGGCTACAGTCCATGGGGTTGCAAAAGATTTAGATTCAATTGAGCACACACATACAGATCTAATAAATGTAAACACTGAATCCTGATAACAGAGATTAAATCTTCTTCTAAGTCACATGAAAAAGTCACAAAATTGCCATATTATAGTCCACAAAATTTCAATACATTCCAAAAATATAAATGATACAAGTGGCCTTCTGTGATCACAATTCTATATAACTACCAAATAATGACATTTTAAAAAATCTCTTCCACCTAAAAATGTAAAAACACACTGCTAATCAATTCTTGCATTAAAAGGAAATAATGAAGTGAACCTTTGCCCTTAAAAAGCTATTTTGAAAAAGTCAAGAAAATGATGAACGACTAGCTTAATGTAAGTCAAAATACAGGGGTGAAGGAAGGTTTGAAGGTATAAATATATAGAATAAAAGGTAATGAAACAATAACCATAAAATCAGAGGAAATATATAAAAATGTATAAACACTACTTTGTCTATTCAAAGAAAATTGAAAGCCTAAATGAAACCATTTGAAATGGTTAATGTTCCAGAAATATATAATTTACAAAATTTCCCCAGAATTCAAAAGCAAGTCTAAATAGAGCAATTTTTATAGATGTTACAGAGAGGGTTGTCAGAGCTCTCACATAAAAACACCATGCCCAGTTGGTTTTACAAGGGGATTTCTATCAAACTTTCAAAGATCAGATAAATCTAATGCTACTTGAACTATTTCAGAGCATGGGAAATAAAAGTAAAATCCCCAAGTTCTAAGAAATGAATATAGCATCAATACCCAAACTTCAGAAAGATTGTACACAAAAGAAAATCATAGAACTGGCTTAATTGGTTTCCCTAGAAGCCAGCCTAGAGATGAGGTTCAAGTGCAAGTAGCCTGGGAGCCAGAGTGGGGAAGAGAAACAATGAAGGAAGAGAACCGATATTGTGCTGTGTGCTCAGTTGTGTCCGGCTCTCTGTGGCCCCATGGACTGTCCATGCTGCTCTGTCCGCGGGATTTCCCAGGCAAGAATGTACCACAGGGTAAGGGCATCCTCCCGACCCAGGGAGGCAAATCTGCTTCTCTGAAGTCTCTTGTATTGGCAGGCAGATTCTTTGACCACAAGCGCCACCTGAGAATCCCCAGTAATGTTTTCAGTTCAGTTCAGTTCAGTTCAGTGGCTCAGTCGTGTCCGATTCTTTTCGACCCCATGAATCGCAGCACGCCAGGCCTCCCTGTCCATCACCAACTCCTGGAGTTTACTCAGATTCATGTCCATCGAGTCGGTGATGCCATCCAGCCACCTCATCCTCTGTCATCCCCTTCTCCTCCTGCCCCCAATCCCTCCCCGCATCAGGGTCTTTTCCAATGAGTCAACTCTTCGCATGAGGTGGCCAAAGTATTGGAGTTTCAGCTTCAGCGTCAGTCTTTCCAATGAACACCCAGGACTGATCTCCTTTAGGATGGACTAGTTGGATCTCCTTGCAGTCCATGGGACTCTCAAGAGTGTTCTCCAACACCATAGTTCAAAAGCATCAACTTTTCGGCGCTCAGCTTTCTTCACACTCCAACTCTCACATCCATACATGACTACTGGAAAAACCATAGCCTTGACTAGACGGACCTTTGTTGGCAAAGTAATGTCTCTGCTTTTTGATATGCTATCTAGGTGGGTCATAACTTTCCTTCCAAGGAGTAAGCGTCTTTTAATTTCATGTCTGCAATCACCATCTGCAGTGATTTTGGAGCCCCCCAAAATAAAGTCTGTCACTGTTTCCACTGTCTCCCCATCTATTTCCCATGAGGTGATGGGACCAGATGCCATGATCTTAGTTTTCTGAATGTTGAGCTTTAAGCCAACTTTTTCACTCTCCTCTTTCACTTTCATCAGGAGGCTTTTTAGTTCCTCTTCACTTTCTGCCAAAAGGGTGGTGTCTATCAAGCAAATTGTGGCTAAGGGCAACTGGAACTTAATTCTGCTGGGGAATTCTCAGTTATGAGTGAGCCTAGGTATTTGTCTACTAGCTCATGTTAGTCATTGGCTGAGGGCTGCTCCTACGCGGTGCAAGTTGCCCAGCATTTCCGGCCTGTTCTTTGCTTTCTAGTTAAGTGGGCTCCAGTGGCAAGAGAAAATTTTCAGGCAGAGAGTTAAGAATGCTGGTCATTGAAAATTGGGTAAGGCTTTCCTGGTGGTCCAGTGGTTAAGAAGCCTCCTGCCAAAGCAGGGGACACAGATTCGATCCCTGGTCTGAGGTTTATTCCACATAAGTAAGTGTTAGTTGCTCAGTGGTGCCTGACTCTTTGGGACCCCAAGGACTGCAGCCCACCAGGCTCCTCTGTCCATGAGTTTTCCAGGCAAGGATATTGGAGTGTGTTGCCATTTCCTTCTCCAGGGGATCTTCCCAGCCTAGGGATTGAACCCGGGTCTCCTGCACTGCAGGCAAATTATTTACCAACTGAGCTACAAGGGAAGCCCGTATTCTACATCCATCAGGATAATTAAGCCCATGGACTCCAACTACTAAAGCCCACATACTCCAACTACTGAGCCCATGGGCTGTAGCCCGTGCTCTGCAACAGGAGATGCCACTGCAATGAGAAACGCATGCTTGGCAACTGGAGAGTAGCCCCCGCTCATGGCGACAATGAGAAAGCCCATGCCAGCAATGAAGACCCAGTGCAGCTAAAAATTAAATTTAACTAATTAATTAAAACTATTTTTTGAAAAAAGAAAATTGGGCAGAAGTGTATAGAAATGGTAAGTGCCAATGGGATGTGCATGAGGCACTGACAACCTTTACGACAAGACCAGTCTTAATTATGAATACTGATGCAAGAGATTTGTTGTTGTTCGGTTGCTCAGTTGTATCCAACTCTTTGCAACCCCATGGAGTAGCACACCAGGCTTCTCTGTCCTTCACTATCTCCCGGAGCTTGCTCAAACTCATGTCCATTTAGTTGGTGATGCCATCCAACTATCTCATCCTCTGTCATCCTCTGTTCCTGTTCTCAATCTTTCCCAGCATCCAGGGTCTTTTCTAATGAGTTGGCTCTTAGCATCTGGTGGCTAAAGTATTCGAGCTTCAGCATCAGTCCTTCCAATGAACATTCAGGACTGTTTTCCTTTAGGATTGATTGGTTGGATCTCCTTTCAGTCCATGGGACTCTCAAAGAAACTTCTCTAATACCACAGTTCAAAAGCATCAATTCTTCAGCGCTCAGCTTTCTTTATGGTCCAACTCTCACATCCATACATGACTACTGGAAAAACAATAAGCTTGACTAGACGGAACTTTCTTGGCAAAGTAATGTCTCTGCTTTTTAATACACTGTCTAGGTATGTCATAGCTTTTCTTCGAAGGAGCAAGTGTCTTTTAATTTCATGGCTACAGTCACCATCTGCAGTGATTTTGGAGCCCCCAAAAATTAGTCTCTCACTGTTTCCATCGTTTCCCCATCTATTTGCCATGAAGTGATGGGACTGGATGCCATGATCTTCATTTTTGATTGTGGAGTTTGAAGCCAGCTTTTCCACTCTCCTCTTTTACTTTCATCAAGAGGCTTTTTAGTTCTTCTTCACTTTCTGCCATGAGGGTAGTATCATCTGCCTATCTGAGGTTATTGATATTTTTCCCAGCAATCTTGATTCCAGCTTGTGCCTCATCCAGTCCAGCATTTTGCATGATGTACTCTCCATATAAGGTAAATAAGCAAGGGGACAATTTACAGCCTTGATGTACTCCTTTCCCAGTTTGGAACCAGTCCCTTGTTCCATGTTCAGTTCTAATTGTTGCTTCTTGACCTGCACACAGGTTTCTCAGGAGGCAGATAGGGTGGTCTGGTAGTCCCATCTCTTTAAGAGGCAACAAATTAAATACTAGCAAGAGAATTCAAGAGTACATTAAAAACTAGATGCCACACAAGAGGTGCTTATTCTAAGAGGAATTAGTATAGTCTTTAGTATATTAATAGTAGTATTGTCATTAACATATCAGTTTAACAATTACACAGAAAAATCATATAATCATCTCTACAGATGAGCATTCAATAAGAGGAAAATTGATACTTATTATGCATAATAAAATATATATACTTCTGCCCCTAAATCAGCATTTTACTTAATGGGTAAATGCAAGGCTTTCTTCCTAAAGCCTCTAGAGGAAATGCAAAGATGTTCACAGTCTTCACTATTACCTAAGCATTGAATTGGCAATATTAGCCAAAACATTTACATAAGAGGAAATAGAAACATAAGACTTGGAAAGTGTGAGGTAAGACTATTTCTTTATACAAATGTTACAATAGTATATCTGAGAATTAGGGTGGGGAAAGAATCAGAAAAACTGCTACAATGAGAATTTTGTAAAATGCTAGGAAATAAATGTAGAGAAATGCCACCCAGTTTGAAAATATAGTGGAAGGGAAAACCCATTTATAAGAGGATTAAGATAAACTAAGACATCTAGGCATAAGCTTAGCAAGAAATCTTCAAAAAGTAAATAAGGAAAACCATAAAATATTCTTGAAAGATAAAAAATGGATTTGAATAAAAGGAAAGATGTAACAGATATATCCATTGCCTTGGATAGAAAGACTCAATATCAGAAATACTGTCAGTCTCCTAAAGTACACCGTGAAATTTCCATAATCCTAATAAAAATGCCATCAGGTAATCTTTTCCCTTCGAATGATGGAAAAGTTCATACAGAATGACAGGAGCAGCCAGGAGACTGAAAGAGGAGCTACAATGAGAGGGGGTGTTTCCTCCATTAGATATTAAAACACACTGTAAAGTCTGCCTAATCATTAAAAACAGTACCAATGCACAAACTAAACAGAGTACAAAAACTAAAATTCAGAAGTAGGTCCCCACGCTTTGGGAATTTTAGTATAGATAAAGGGAGTATCTTAAATCAGCAAGGAAGAGATGCACTTTTAAGTAAGTTGTACTAGGGGACTGCCCTGGTGGCCCCGTGGTTAAGATTCCATGCTTTAAATGCAGGGGTTTGACCTGGGTTTGACCCCTGGTTGGGGAATTAAGATCCCACAGGTAATGTGGTATGGCCAAAAACAAAATAAACGTGGTATTGGAACAAATGGCCATTTGAATAAATAGCCATTTGAGAAAAAAAAAAAAAGGTAAATTTGGGTCCATTCCACACACTATGCATCCAGACAGATTCCAAATGTATTAGAGAGTCAAACAAAAAATGAAGCTTTAAAAGTAATAAAAAAAAGAGCTAGGAAGAGAGAGGGCAATAGAATTTCTTTATAACTGAAATGGATGGGGAAAACTTTTTTAACAATCACTCAAAATCTAGAATCAATAAGAGAAAAGATTCATGAATTTGACTATATAAAATTAAAAAATAATTTTTACAGAAGAAAAATCTGCATAAGTGATGTAAGAAGACAAATGACACATCTGAAAACAAGACTTCCAACTTACCTCACTGGAGGTAATACCCATAACATTAAAAGCTTCTAAAAACTGAGAAGAAAAAGACCAATAACTCCACAGAAAAACAGGTTAGAAAAATGAACCAGCAATTCACGGAAACAGAAGTACAAAAGTTGCTCAAACACACTCATATTTTTTTAAAAAATGCTGAAACACACCCGTATTAAAAAACACACACTCATAAAAGAAAATGACATTGGGGAGCTCTTTCTCATCTATCAGAATGGCAAGAATGAAAAATTAAAACATACCCATTGGCAAAGTAATGGGGAAGCAGGCAGTGTCATACATTAAAGTTGGGAATGAAAAATAATAGCGTTGCTATGGAAAGGAATTAACATTATCCAGTAAGTTACATATATGCATTTACCTTTATACCCAGAGATTCCTATCAATATTCTGGGAAAAAATTCAAGATAACATAGGCATTGTGGCACTATTTGTAATGGTAAAAATTAAAATAACCTAGATGTTTATCAATGGGGGTCTATTTGAATAATCATAAAATGGAATACTATGCATGGTAAAAAGATGAGGTAAATATGTATATCCTGCTATGGAGGATCTTCTGGATATATTTATAAGCAAATAAAGCAAATTCGTTTAATAAAATGAGGAAAATACCTATATATGTTTATATACACACACAGATACATATGCATGTATATTTTCAAAAAGAAGCAGTGGAGGATAAGCCAAAAATGAATAAAATAGTTATTCATTTCATATAAAAATGCTATTTCATTTCATAACATTAACAGAGGGGACAGGAAGGAACAAGGACGGGTATTAGACTTTTCTGAATGTGTTCTGTTTAACCATTTTGATTTTGGAATCATGTAAATGACTTATACTTTAAAAAGCTAAATACAAAAAGAAAGAACCCTCTCCCCAAAACTAAAAATGGACCGAAGTAATTGAATTTAACTGTGTATTAAGTTTGTGGCACAATACAGGAAAGAATTCTTTTAGGTAACTCTGAAACTTAATATTTGGACAGTACATCCTTAATAAGATCTATCCGAAGGACAAAGACAATAGTCACACACCCTCAACAAATCTTAAAATGCATTCTATCATCTTAATTTTTAGTACTCCTATTGATATGGTTATTTTGAAACTGCTTATATAAATATTCTTGTTATTGTTTAGTTGCTAAGTTGTGTCTGACTCTTTGCAACCCCATAGACTGTAGCATGCCAGGCTTCCCTGTCTGTAAACTATCTCCTGGAGTTTGCTCAGATTCTTAGATTTTTAAATACTGTTAGATTCTTAAATATTCTTAGATAAAGCAAATAAAGTTATATAAGCACCATTTGCAGCTCAGATTTTTTGTTTAAGAGATAAGAAATAAAGGTCTCCTATAATCTTAAATTTGAATTAGCAATATCTGTATAAATTCATGATTTCCTTTTCTTTTTCTGAAAAACTACTTATTCCCTAGCTTGGCCCACTGGCAGGTCTAGAAACAATAACAACCCACTGTTACAAGTATTGCTGAGCCCAGGTGGTGGCCACTAAACTACTTTTTCCACTATTAGGAAAAGGAACAGAGCTTCTTAGACACATGGCTGATTTCATGTCTGGGTCAGGAAATATAAACCTGGGACACTGGGGGAGCCAGAAAGCAAGGAGGCTCTCAACTACTACTGGGGTCATGTCACAAGGAATCTGGAACTAAACTCCAGAAATTCTCACCAGCCCAAATGAACTAAATCTGACTCTGCTAACCATTCTGACATCACTAAAACTATAACCAGCCCGAGTTTGTGTGCTTCTGACTTTAATGCATTAGGAAGCGCGCTGCTGCTGCTGCTAAGTCACTTCAGTCATGGCCGACTCTGTGTGACCCCATAGACGGCAGCCCATCGGGCTCCCCCGTCCCTGGGATTCTCCAGGCAAGAACACTGGAGTGGGTTGCCATTTCCTTCTCCAATGCATAAAAGTGAAAAGTGAAAGTGAAGCCGCTCAGTCGTGTCCCACTCTTAGTGACCCCATGGACCGCAGCCTACCAGGCTCCTCCATCCATGGGATTTTCCAGGCAAGAGTACTGGAGTCGGATGCCATTGCCTTCTCCAAGGAAGTGCACAGTGCCACCTAATACATTTTGTAAAACAGTGACATTTCTGAATCAAGCCCCTAGTACAAACTACTATTTTACAGGAAAAATGAGAAACAGGGATTAGCAAAACTACTCAAGAAATCAACCAATCAAATCTAGAATATGGGAAATTCTACAGGATAAATTTCTGATTTATTCAAAAGGAAAATCATGGAAAAGAAAGATAAACTGTTTTAAACTTTAAGATACTTAAAAGGCCTATAAGAAGCTTGTTGGTTGACCTGCATATATTATAAGTTACAGTTATGATCATCAGTCAGTTCAGTCTCTCAGTCATGTCCGACTCTTGGCGACCCCATGGACGGCAGCACACCCAGCTTCCCTGTCCATCACCAACTCCCAGAGCTTGCTCAAACTCATGTCCACTGAGTCGGTGATGCCATCCAACCATCTCATCCTCTGTCATCCTCCGTTCCTGTCCTCAATTTTTCCCAGCATCAGGGTCTTTTCTAATGAGTCAGCTCTTCGCATCAGGTGGCCAAAGTATTGGAGTTTTAGCTTCAGCATCAGTCCTTCCAATGAATATTCAGGACTGATTTCCTTTAGGACTGAGTGGCTTGATTTCCTTGCAGTCCAAGGGACTCTCAAGAGTCTTCTTCAACACCACAGTTCAAAAGCATCAATTCTTCAGTGCTCAGCTTTCTTTAGTCCAACTCTCACATCCATACATGACTACTGGAAAAACCATAGCCTTGACCAGACAGACCTCTGTTGGCAAAGTAATGTCTCTGCTTTTTAAAACACTGTCTATGTTTGTCATAGCTTTTCTACCAAGGAGCAAGCATCTTTTAATTTCATGTCTGCAATCACCATCTGTGATTTTGGAGCCCCCCAAAATAATTCTGTCACTGTTTCCATTGTTTCCCTGTCTATTTGCCATGAAGTGATTGGACCAGATGCGATGATCTTCATTTTTTGAATGTTGAGTTTGAAGCCAACTTTTTCATTCTCCTCTTTCACTTTCATCAAGAGGCTCTTTAGTTCTTCTTTACTTTCTGCCCTAAGGGTGGTGTCATCTGAATATCTGAAGTTTTTGATATCTCTCCCGGCAATCTTGATTCCAGCTTGTGCTTCATCCAACCCGGCATTTCACATGATGTGCTCTGCATATAAGTTAAATAAGCAAAGTGACAATATCCAGCCTTGATGTCCTTCTTTACTGATTTGGAACCAGTCTGTTGTTCCATGTTCAGTTCTAACTGTTACTTCTTAATCTGCATACAGATTTCTCAGAAGGCAGGTAAGGTGGTCTGGTATCCCCATCTCTTTTAGAATTTTCCACAGTTTGTTGTGATCCACACAGTCAAAGGCTTTGGCGTAGTCAATAAGGCAGAAATAAATGTTTTTCTGGAACTCTCTTGCTTTCTCAAAGATCTAGTAGGTGTTGGCAATTTGATCTCTGGTTCCTCTGCCTTTTCTAAATCCAGCTTGAACATCTAAAAGTTCCCAGTTCACGTACTGTTGAAGCCTGGCTTAGAGAATTTTGACTATTACTTTGCTAACGTGTGAGATGAGTACAATTGTGTGATAGTTTGAACATTCCTTGGCATTGCGTTTCTTAGGGATTGGAATGAAAACTGACTTTTCCCAATCCTGTGGCCACTGCTGAGTTTTCCAAATTTGCTGGCATATTGAGTACAGCACTTTCACAGCATCAACTTTTAGGATTTGAAATAGCTCCACTGAAATTCCATCACCTCCACTAGCTTTGTTCATAGTGATGCTTCCGAAGGCCCACTTGACTTCACATTCCAGGATGTCTGGCTCTAGGTGAGTGATCACACCATTGTGATTATCTGGGCCGTGAAGATCTCTTTTATATAGTTCTTCTGTGTATTCTTTCCACCTCATCTTAGTATCTTCTGCTTCCATACCATTTTTCTCCTTTATTGAGCCCATCTTTGGATGAAATGTTCCCTTGGTGTCTCTAATTTTCTTGAAGAGACCTCTAGTCTTTCCCATTCTATGTTTTCCTCTATTTCTTTGCATTGATCACTGAGGAAGGCTTTCTTTTCTCTCCTTGCTATTCTCTGGAACTCTGCATTCAGATGGGTATATCTTTCCTTTTCTCCTTTGCCTTTCACTTCTCTTCATTTCTCACTTATTTGTAAGGCCTCCTCAGACACCATTTTGCCTTTTTGCATTTCTTTTTCTTGGGGATGGTCCTGATCACTGCTTCCTGTACAATGTCACGAACTTCTGTCCATAGTTTTTCAGGCACTCTGTCTATCAGATCTAGTCCCTTGAATCTATTTGTCACTTCCACTGTATACAGTTATGATCATGGGCAATCTCTGATCATGGGAGAAGGGAGGCAGGTCCTGGTTGCTAATTGGGTGTTACCGTAAAACTTTCCCAAGAAATTGGAATTAAGATTGTTACCCAGGGACTTCCCTGGTAGTCCATTGATTATGACTGCCCTTCCAATGCAGGAGATGTGAGTTTGATCCCTGGTCAAAGGAACTGAGAGTCCACTGTGTGGAATGTGTGGTATGGCAAAAAAAAAAAAAAAAAAAGAGCGCTCTCCAGAAATTAAAATTTAAAACTAACCAACTTGTGTCATGGCCTGCTATTGAACTGGCTGAGACAATTAGGACAATCATAATTGGTTTAGGCCAATCAGGGCTTACGCCTCCATCTGGGGGGTGATGGACCAATATCACCCAGAAGGTAGAGCTGCTGTGATAGGGAGAGGGTGCAAAGGAAACTAGAAAACCATTCACATGTCTACTGCAGTCAATAATATTTTGGATTTATTGTTTGAGGTTTTCTCCTCAGGGGTAAATTTTACTCCTTTTTTTATCTTCAGCAGACTAACCAAACTGATCCTTTGTATTGCTAACTTTTCAAGTTGCTATTACCTCGCTCTCAGGCCTATAGGAACAATTATGTGCTTAATTTAATTATCCAGTTTTGCAAATCAAAACTATTTTATCTCTAGAGATATTGATACTTATTGCTAAAAATTATGGTACAATTATATTGCAAATAATTGATTTTTGTTAGCCTCTCAATTCATCTATTTAACACTAGGGATCAAATCAAACATTTGTGTCAAAGAAATGCTTTATTTTCTAGCAACATAAAATGTTCACCCTGGGGAGGAAGTAGGGAGGCATGGAGAATAGGATTTTATTTTTTATCCTGAAGAGTAGCCACCTTAGCTAAACTGGCTTAAACCTTGGTTCTGTGCCTCATGTGCTGGAATTTTTAAGTTATTTTTTTAAGAGTTGAATATTGTATATAGTGCAAGGCATCATTTCTTCGTCAAATGGAACAAATGAGATCTGTGTTAAATTCTGCTAAATATTAATGAACCAGAAGCAATAATACCCATGAGTTAAATCCCAAGAGAGGACTGGAAGGAAATACCTTTTTATTAAAAACATCCGTAAATTATGTATGGTTTTACTGTTCCTTTTTTCTGATCCTACATAATACCTCTTTCATTTATCTTATGTTAAGAAGATTTTGCAAGAATTAAAACATTTGAGTCAGTTCTAATGAGATGGATGAACCTAGAGCCTATTATGCAGACTGAAGTAAGTCAGAAAGAGAAAAGCAAATATTGTATATTAACGCATATATATGGAATCTAGAAGGATGGTACTGATGAGTCTGTCTGCAGAGCAGTAATGGAGGGACAGGTATAGAGAACGGACTTATGGGCAAGGGTAGGGGAGAAGATGGAGAGGGTGAGATAAATGAAGAGAGCATGGAAGCATATACACTAACATATGTAAGTAGACAGTCAATGGGAATTAATTGTATGACTCAGAGAACTCAGAGGCTCTGTAATAACCTAGAGAGGTGGGAATGGGCCGGAGATGGGAAGGAGATTCAGGAGGGAGGGGACATATGTATACCTATGGTTAATTGAGGTTGATGTATGACAGAAACCAAACCAAGATTGTAAAGCAATCATCAGTGAATTAAAAATAAATAGATATTTTAAAAATTAATAAAAAAGAAGTTGACTTAGGAAAGAAAGAAAGAATATTTTGCAAGATTAGACATTCTGATTACAAACTATGACAGGGCTCCCAAATTGCTATGCAGGACAGAGAGATCTCTATGATTTTAAAATGAATACTTTCACTTTCACAAAAGCTGTCTTTGAAGCTGCCCAAACAGACCACCTACACACTGGTTAGAAGTTTCTGTTTTGTTTTGTTTTAGCCAAGAATACAGACGGTGTCAACAGAAAGGTGGCTACAGAGAGCAGGAGCAGACACAACCATCATGTTTTTGTATGACTTTTCCCTCTGCACTGGTGGAATGTTACCAAGATAACTTTTATGTTCCTCTTCCATCATCTCTGGCAACCCACTCCAGTATTCTTGCCTGGAAAATTCCATGGACAGAGGAGCCTGACGGACTAAAGTGCATGGGGTCGCAAAGAGTCGGATTTGACTGAGCTGAGCGAGTAATGCACACACTTCCCCCATCTCAATTTTTTGTCACATTTTTTGGGGGAATATAACTTCTGATTTATGGACAAGTTGCAACAACAGTATAACCTCTATAAACCTTTTACCCAGATTCCAAAATGGATATATTTTGCCCCATTTGTTAATTTATCTAGTTTGGACTGTGCTGCATCTTCCATGCTGCAGTCTTTTCTCTAGTTGTAGAGAATAGGGGCTACTCTCCAGTCGCAGTGGCTGGGTTTCTCACTGTTGTGAAGCACAGAGGCTCTACCTAGGCTTTGATAGTGGAAGCTCACAGGCTCAGAAGTTGTGGTCCAGCGGCTTTAGACCACGGGCTCCATAGTTGTGGCTCAGTAGTTATGACACACAGGCTTACCATGGCACGTGGGGTTCTTTCAGACCAGGGACTGAACCCATGGCACGTGGGGTTCTTCCAGACCAGGGACCGAACCCATGGCACGTGGGACTCTTCCAGACCAGGGACTGAACCCATGTCTCCTGCACTGTCAGGTAGATTGTTTACCACTGAGCCACCCTTTGTCATATTTCTCTCTCTCTCCCCACACCATACAACACAATCCTTTCTTTGAATAATTCAAGAGCGAATTGTAAACTTCCTAGTTTGTACTTTAGTGTATAAATGCTAAGTATAAGATAAGGATATTTTCTTACATAACCAGAGTACAGTAAACAAAATCAGACAGTTTACCATGAATTTATTTCCACTATGGAACCCACTATTTATATTCAAACTTTGTCTTCATACTGTCAATTATGACTTTTTTTTTTTTTTTGCCAGGCCAGTATCCAGCACAAGGGCATGCACTGCATTCAGGCCTTTTTATGAATCTGTGATAAATAGTTTCTCAGTCATGAGTCATCTTTTGTCATTTATGACTGACACTTTTAAAGAGGATAGAGGAGATTTCGTAAAATATCCCTCAATTTGGGTCTCTCTCCTGTTTCCTTGTGGTTAGACACAAATCATATATTCTGGCAAATTAATCACAGAGCTGATATTAGGTCCTTTCAGTTCATCATATATGTACATGATGTAGATTTGTCTCACTACTGGTGATATTAAATTTGATCACTCGGTTAGGTGGTATTTGTGAAATTTCTGCTCTGTCAAATTACTAGTTATTTCTTTTCAATTAACAAATATTTGTGGGGAGAGATGTAATCATATTGTCTCATTAAAATTTCACTCAGTTTTTCATCTACTGATGATTTTCTATGTGAAAGTGAAAGTCGCTCAGTTGTGTCTGACTCTTTGCAGCCCCATGGACAGGGGTAAAGCATTTGACTATATAGTCCATGGAATTCTCCATGGCCAGAATACTGGAATAGGTAGCCTTTCCCTTCTCCAGGGAAATCCCCACCCGGGGATTGAACCCAGGTCTCCTGCATTGCAGGCAGATTCTTCACCAGCTGAGCCACAAGGGAAACCCAAGAAGACTGGAGTGGGTATCCCATCCCTTCTGCAGCAGATCTTCCTGACCTAGGAATCGAACTGGAATCAACCTAGGAATCTCCTGCATTGCAGGCAGATTTTCTATGTATTAGTTGGTATTGTATTATGAGAAAGCTTTCTGTCCTTCCATTTACTTATTTATTCACTTATTTATGTCTATTTAACTCATGAATTTTTATTCTATTTAATGAGCTTTAAGCCATTACTATTATAACTTATTTAGATACTAAAATTGTCCCAGAGGGAGCTCTTTCTATTTGCAAATCTCTCCTTTTCATGTATCCTCATCTTTCTTTGAGCACTTCATTAATTTCTGATACAAGTTGTTGCAGGCTCATTTTGTACTTTCCCATCCCCAGCCCTGGAATTAACCTTTTCTCCAACGAGCACTGGTTCCTTTTAATGTTGAGAGTGGTATTTGGAAAGTAAGATCTGAATGTGTTAGTTAGCTAAGTGTGCTGCTAATTGCAGCTCCTTGGTAAAGAATTTGCCTGCTAATGCAGGAGACGCAGGTTCAATCCCTGGATTGGGAAGATCCCCTGGAGGAGGAAATGGTAACCCACTCCAGTATTCCTGCCTGAAAAATCCCATGGACAGAGGAGCCTGGCAGTCTACAGTCAATGGGGTCACAGAGAGTCGGACACGACTGAGTGAGTAAGCAGGAACACACGTGGTAATTGCTACTGATGTGTCCTAGCTCTTAGGCTTTTCCATCATAGAGGGCAAGGAAACACACACACACCATATCCTTATCCACAATGTATCTATATTTATTTCTATATTTGTCTATATTTAAAAACTTCAAGAATGAGAAGCTTGCCACAGTGTGCTAGAACCGGTATGAACCAGCTCACGAAAGCTGATTACTAGCTATTTGTAATTTTTTGAGTTGGTTGTTGCCTGAAAATCAGTCATGGGACCACTTATACCATTGCGATTGGCAAATGCTGCAAGTTTTCTTATTACCCTTCCCCCCCTCCTCCCCCAGAGAACCAGTTTAGCAGAGTACCACTGGAAATCTGACTTTCATTTTTCTCAATATATTTATTTATCATACATTACATGGTAAAAGGGAATTAAGGTTGCTAATCAGCTAACTTTAAAATAGAGAGATTATTCTGGATTGTCTGGGTAGGTCCAATGTATTCACAAGGGCCTTTAAAAGTGGAAGAGGGAGGGAGAAAAAAAGAATCAGAGAGTTGTGAGGATGAAAGAGGGTGAGAGATGCTGTGTACACTGCTGTCTTTGAAGACAGAGAAAGGGGGCCACAAGCCAAGGAATGTGGTCCACCTCCAGAAGCTGGAAAAGGCTGGAAAAATAGCCACCAGCATCCCAGTGTTAGAGAAAGCCTGTCTCCCAATAACATCCAAAATGTCAGGTTCAAGGAGCAAGAACAATGCCATATGTGATTCCATTTTAAAATCTATTAATAATTCTGTTGGGAATGGAACTAGAACAGAAAATCAAAATGCCAGAAGCAGCACCACTAAATGCAAAGGAAGTTCAATTAAGATGCATTTATTCATTCATTTCAGGGTAAAAATTATTGAGTATCCATTTGAGGCTAAAAATGGTGTGCTAATCTGAGATACAGAGGCCCTGCTGACAGCCTAGTAGAAAGATGGACAGATAGGGGACTTCCCTGGCGGTTTTGTGGTTAAAACTCTGCCTTCCAGTGCAGGAGGCACTAGTTCAATCTCCAGTTGGAGGATTAAGGTCACACATACTGTGAGGCTGCAGTCAAAAAAGTTTTAAAAAATCACCTAGGTGCTAGTAAAAGGATTCCAAGGCCTTTCTCCTGGAAAGTTTGGATTCAGGAGATCTGTAATTAAAACAAGCACCTGTGGATGATTCAAAAAACAAAAAAAGGAAAGATGGACAGATAATTACACATTACAACGTGGTGTTTTTAAGTGCTGTGATCATGCCCTTCAGTGGCTGTCATGGAAACCAAGAGGGAAGACGCTGAGTTCGCCTGGTGGGTACAGACCTGGGAAGGCTTATGGGAGAATGGAGTGTCCTAGTTAATGAGAACAGCAAGCCCTGAAGCTGGGAGGCAGGAGCCGGTGAGCACAGTTGAGGAACAACAGGGCCCTGATAAGTGATCAAAGACCCCTGACCTCTGCTTTCTCAGCGATACACTCTAAAGACAGCAGGAAAGGGAACCCTTGAACCATTACTGTGAGTTTGTTAAGGAAAACTCTCTATAGGGACCAACCAACAGGGTGCTCTAAAAGAGGCAGAAGCACCACTCTGAAATGCTTTAGTTCCTTAAAATCCCCATCCCTCCTCCTTTTTGCACAAGTAGTTCCCTCTACCTGGAAGACTCTCTCCTTCCCTTCCTATCTTACCTCTTAAAATGCCTTTTAGTTTAGCCACTGATCCTTTACACTTCAGCCCACGATCACTTCTTGTAAGGCTTCTCTGACTTCTGCCTGTCTTCCCTCCCAGGAAGCTTTGGGAGATGCTCTTGCTTTGTAGAACTGCAGCCCCTCAGACTCCCTCTCCTGCAGCTCCAGATATTGCTGTAGTTGTCTATTGCGTGGCCCGTCTTCCCTTACAGACAGTGCGGTGGTAAACTCAGGAGTTGTCCCTGCATTTTACAGCTGTGGCATCTGAGGCAGTCAGGGCTCAGTGCCTCATCCACAAAGTGGTAATAACAATAGTATTTACTGTAGAGAGTTGTCATGAAGACTGGATGAGTTCACCTAGATGGGGCGTTTAGAACAGCGAGCCCTCACCAGGTGACCTCACACCTGTCTCCTGAATTTCTTCTTGCAGTCTTTCCCCTTTCGGCAAATGGTAATTCCATTCTTCCATCAATTGACACCAAAACGTTGGCCACCTCCTGAACGCCTCTCTTTTTCTCCTGCATGGTGCGTGCTAAGTCGCTTCAGTCATGTCCTGGCTCTTTGCAACACCATGGACTGTAGCCTGCCAGGCTCCTCTCTCCATGGGGATTCTCCAGGTAAGAATACTGGAGTGGATTGCCATGCCCTTCTCCAGGGGATCCTCCCAACCCAGGGATCAAACCCACATCTCTTATGTCTCCTGCATTGGCAGGGGAGTTCTTTACCACTAGTGGTGCCTGGGAAGCCCCTTTTTCTCGCATACTCCTCATTTAATCCATTAGCAAATCCTATCTCTCAGCGCCACTGTCAGACAAATATATTCAGAGTTCAGGCCCTTCTCACCACTTTCTCTGCAGCCACCCTGGCCTGTCCCCACAGCGTTCTCACCTGGCTTATTGTGAAAGCCTCCTTGCTGGTCCTCCTGCTTTCACCCTCCCTCCCCTCACGCAGTCCTCCATGGTGACACCATTGTTCCCTAAACCATTTCTCTGCTCAGATACTTTCCGTGGCTCCTGTGTCCAGAGTGAAAGCCAAAGACTTTACTGTGACCTATGATCCCGTGACCTGCTTCTACCCACTGTCCCGACCACATCTATGACCACTGTCCCCTTGATCAGGTCACTCCAGTCACACAGGACATGGCTCTTTTTAAAAAAAATTTATTTTTATTTATTAAAACTTTAGTTCCAGGAGTTGGTGATAGACAGGGAAGCCTGGCATGCTAGAGTTCATAGGATCACAGAGTCAGACATGACTGAGCGACTGAACTGAACAAAACATTTTTTTTTAATTGGGGATATAGTTGCTTTATAATGATAGTTTCTGCTGTACAACGAAGTTAATCAACTATATATACAAATATCCCTTCCCTTTTGAACCTTCCTCCCACTCCTCACTCATTCCCACTCTTTCAGGTCACCAAAGAGCAGTGAGCTGAGTTCCCTGTTCTGTACGGCAGGTGCCCACTAGTTATCCATCTTACACGTGGCAGTGTAAATATCTTGGAGAAGGAAATGGCAGCCCACTCCAGTGTTCTTGCCTGGAGAATCCCAGGGATGGGGTCGCACAGAGTCAGACACGACTGAAGTGACTTAGCAGTAGCAGTAGCAGTGTAAATATCCCTGGAGAAGGAAATGGCAGCCCACTCCAGTGTTCTTGCTGGGAGAATCCCATGGACAGAGGAGCCTGGCAGGCTACAGCCCTTGGGGTCACACAGAGTCAGACACAACTGAGCGACTAACACTACTAGGTCCACTCTAAATACTTGCTAAATGAATAAGTGAATGTTCTAGAAATTCCCAAGAAGGGTATTGATAACAGTGGATGGGGATGAAGAAACTGAAACATATGCCTGGAAACATGTACTGCAGGGGCTGCATGTCTTCTGAGTCATGGTTTTCTCTAATCCTTTGTCTTTATGAGTATTTTATATGGTTTGCAGGACCACTTTAAAAAAATATTTCTTTATTCAGCTTTTCCAGGTCTTAGCTGCAGCATGCAGGACCTCTTAGTTGTGGCAACGTGGGATCAAGTTCCCTGATCAGAGATTGAAACCTGGGCTCCCTCATTGGGGACGCAGAGTCTTAGGCTCTGGACCACCAGGGAAGTCCCTGCAGGACCACTTTCAAGCAGTCCACAGGGTTGTTCTTGAACCTCAGTGATCATTAAATCTACCGGCAGGGATTCTTATTTAATTGGGAATTTAATTTTGAGTGAGGATTTAACCCTTAGTTTCCTCATATGAAAAACGGGATTATAACTATAATCCCTCATCGGGGGTGAGGATTAACTAAAATAACTTCTGTGAAGTGTCTCACAATTAGTCAATTTAGGTTCCGTTTGCTTCTCTCATTTTCTCTACAGTTTAGAGGTTAACTTCTTACAAACAAATCCTATTCCATGTTATCTTAAAGTTTAGCTTTGAGTTTATCTCCAGTCCAGATCCCTGAGTTCCAGATTTATTTTCCAAATATATTCTTAGCATCTTCATTTGGATATCTCAGAGTCAGCAAACCCATCATAGCCAAAGCAACTCAAAATGATCTCCTTTAGACTTCCTCCTTCAGGTTCTCCCTCTCAGGGAGAAGGATAAGCTCAAGCCAGAAAATGGGGAGTGATTTTGGGGTACTTTTCTCTCCTTCACCATTCACACACAGTCAAAAATCAAGCCTTTGCAGTTCTAACCCTCATTTACTTCTTTGACCCACTGCCTCCTAGTTCCCATTGCCTACAAACTGGTCTTCACAACTCCTCCGTGGTTCCTTTCTTATTCCTGCTCCACACTGCAGCCAGAAATGTCTGCCATAAATACAAATTCGATCATGTCCAGATGGAGCCTTTCCAACTCTTCAGTGGCTTCCTTTTGTCTTTCGGGCGCAGCACTCAAGGCTCCTGCAGTCCCCTCCTGCAGTATTAGCCATCTCATTGCAGCCACCGCGGTCCCTTCTCAAGGCCTCCACAGGTGGAACCCCTTCCTACCAAAGGGCCTTCACACCCGCAGTTTCCAGACTCCACTCCCCACCCCATCCCCTTCCCTTTGTTGCCAGGCCTCCTACTCCTTATTCTTCAAGGCTCAGATTAAATGTCACTTCTTCAAAGGGCTCTTTCTTAGCCTCTAGAACAGACAGGTCCCTTTGCTACACACTTTCATAACTCCCAGGCTTTTCTCTAGCAATCATCACAACTCTGATTACTACATATCCTCAATTCTCAGTCATTTGCTTCCTATTTAGAGTTGCCAACTGTCAGGTAGAAGATGAAGTCGTAATACGATGTTGTTGCCTGCACACATTGGGACCTAACTTTTCAAAAAGGGGTATCCCTTCACCAGCTTCCACCTTGAGCTATTTTCAGGGTTGAGATTTAAATTTGGATTCCAACTTGAAGCTTAAAATAACTAAATATATATATGTATATATATACACTCCATGTTGTGGCATACAGAATGAGAGGCACTGCATGAGGAGAAAGTTGCTACATGCTGACCAGTGAAATTCAGGGCAATGGAAACCATTAGCTCTCAGGAGAAAAACGTTGGTAGAATTTTCTAAAGTGGCAGAGGGTAGTGTATCCTATGTATGCTTTGTGCAGAAATCTTGAGACAGCAGGACCCAGAGGAGGTATGTATCTTTTTGGAACTTTCACTTCTAGCAAGCTTTCAACAACAACAATGACAAAAGCTTTCAAGAGCAGTTAATTACCTCAGGGTGATATGCAATTCAAAACCTTGAGAACAAAAACCATTTGAAAATGCAGTGGAAACACTGTTTTTCCACTTCTTTGCAATTATACTTTCATTCCTAAGTGATGTTTAGGGGTGAAGAACACTTGCATGTTCAGTTCAGTCGCTCAGTCGTATCTGACTCTTTGCGACCTCGTGGACTGCAGCACCCCAGGCTTCCCTGTCCTTAAACTTGCATGGGCCATTATAAAAAGCATTGCCTCAGATGACCAAGACTGATACAAAAGTACCTTTCATCCTGAAGGTGAAGGTCAAAACTTTCATGGCAGAGACTTCCCTGGTGGTCCAGTGGCTAAGATTCCACACTTCCAATGCAGGGGGCCCAGGTTTGATCTGTGGTTAGTAAACTAGATCCTACATACTGCAACTAAGAGTTTGCATGCTGCAACTAGGAAAAAAAAAAAAGATGGAGCGTGCCTCAAGAGAAAAAAAAGTGGATAAATATACTCTCTGATCTCGCTTAGCACCTGGAAATCTGCTACTAAAGCACTGGAGTGACTTAAGATTTGGTGGAAGTTTTGACTTGAGGAAGTGTCATTTGCTGGGTAATTTTTTTTTTTTTTTAGCGTACCAGTATTCTTTATTTTTTTTCCGGATTCATTGAGATATAATTGACATAGAACATTGTGTACGTTTAAGGTGTATAATGTGATGATTTGACAGGTGTATACTGTGAACTGAGTCTAATAGAGTTGGTTAACAGGCCCATTACTTCACATAATTAGCTGTATGTTTATGTATGTATGGTGAAGGGCACCCTCTCTCTTGGAAGAGCCTGAGGACAGAAACCTTTGTTCTGGTCCCTGGAATACCTCCAGGGCTTCACCCATTACCTGCAAAAGATGCTCGAATGATAGTTGTTAAATAAAGTAAATGAATTCTTGACTTTACTTTGCAAACTCTAGCTTACTTTTTAACATAGATTTAAAAACAAGATAAGCAAGTTTGAAAAGTCTGGCATTCCAGCCACCTCCACTGGGTCCATGCACTTTGCTTTGAACACCACCCTCCCAACTGCTGGGACTTGTCCTAAATCTAATCATCCCATTTGGGGGCCAATCCCCTTCTCTCCTACCTAGGATCAAACTTGGACCATTCTGCGCAGTTTAAATCCCAGTCTGCGCGAGAGAAGAAAACACGAAGCCAGCCAACCAGAAGGCTCCCGGCTTGGGAACAGAAGTCATGAGTCATAAATATGAGCGTTAGGACCAAGGAGCAGCCAGCGATGTGGATGTGGGGCGGCGGGGGCAGTGGGGCGCTGGGGATGGAGTGGGCTGGCGAACAAGGAAGGCCGCAGCCCTGCTCTGCTGAGTAGGCTCCCATGAAAATTCCCCTTTTGCTCTGCTCGATCAGGTTCCCGGAGCGCGTCGGTCAGGGTGCAGCCAAGGGTCCAGGAGTGGGCGGCGCTGGCGCTGCAGGTCGCCACCCCCGCGGCCACATCATCAGGTTCTCGCTTCCCCTCGGGCGCCGGCGGCGCTGCGCGTGCGCGGGGCGGCCGCGCGGGGGCGGGGTGGGCGGCGCGGAGCCAGCGGGCCGCGGGCGCCGGCTCCCGGGCTGTCAGCTCCCGGCCGGGACGGCGCGAGGAGGCGCGCGAGAGGAAGGAGCCGCGGGCGCTGGGCAGCCGCCTCAGCCGCCGCCCGGGGGGACTAGGTGAATTCCCCTTCCGTGTCCCTGCTGCCGGTGCCTCGGTCGCGTCTGAGGAGGCGAGGTCCTTCTTGCACCGCGCTCCCGGGCAGGTGATATGGAGGGAAAGTCTCGGCTTTGGCCGCGGCGCCGGGTTCGGGCGCATCCCAGGTACTGGAGGGAGGTGCGGCGGCGACGGGCTTGAGACCCGCGGCCAGGACGCGGGGAGGCCGGGGCAGGGGGAGCGGCGGGGCCGTCCGTATCCCCTCCGGGCCCGCGGGCAGCGCCCGAGCCCGGCCCGCCGCGGCTGCCCCACCTTGGGCGGGAGGGCTGGCCGGCCCTGGGCGCCCGCCGCGGAGCCGGGCAGCCGCGGTGGGTCGTCCCCGGCCCTGACCCTGGACCAGACGGCGGGTGGGGGCTGAGTGACGGGTGAAGGCGAGCAGGATGGGGACGCTGCCAGGCGGAGGGGCACACCCCAGATCCACGACTTCGGGGTCACGGTTGCTCCGTGTCGCCGTGTTCTCTCATTTCTCTCTTTATATATGTGAAATATAGCTCAATTAAAAAAAACCCAGACGTTGAATTTTAGAAAGAGATTACGTATATGTATGTAATACACTTGTAGGTACTTTACATGTGTATGTTATTTCTTTCCGTAAATGAACAATTTTTTTTTTTTAATTGAGATATACTTCACACACCGTAAAATTCATCCTTTTCAAGCACGGTCTTTAGTATTTTCACCAAGTTTTGCAACTATCACCACTGTACAGAACATTTTCATCACCCCAGAATGAAACCCTGTACCATTATCAGTCATTCCTCATTCCCTTATCCCACCCCCTGGCAACCACTAATCTTTCTGTCTCTAAGGATTTGACTGTTGTGGAAATTTAATATAAATGGAATCGTACTTTATGTGGCTTTTAGTGTCTGGCTTCCTTCACATAGCATAATGTTTTCAAGGTTTATCCACGTGTGGAATGCATCGGTGCTTAATTCTTTTTTATGGCTGGATAATAGTCCGTTGTATGAGTGTACCACGTTATCACAGTTTACTGGTTTTCAGTTAATGGACATTAAGGATGTTTCTAGTTTTTGGTCATTGTAAATAATGCTGCTATGAACATTTGTGTACAAGTTTTTAGGTGGACACATGACTTCCATTGTTTTGAGTCTATATATTTAACTTTTAAGAAACCGGCAAACTTTTCCAGAGTAGCTGCACCATTTTACATTCTCATCAAACAGTGTATGAGGGTTCCAATTTCTCCACGTTCTCACCACTTGTTATTGACTATTTACTAGTTTTTATTGTAGACACTCCAGTGGGAATAGTGTTAATTTGCATTTTTATGGCTAAATATGTTGTGTCTTTTCATTTGCTTACTGGCCACTTACATGTCTGCTTTGTTTTTTTTTTTTTTTTTTTTATTTTTCAGTGGGTTTTGTCATACATTGATATGATTCAGCCATAGAGTTACACGTATTCCCCATCCCGATCCCCCCTCCCACCTCCCTCTCCACCCGATTCCTCTGGGTCTTCCCAGCCCACCAGGCCCGAGCACTTGATTCATGCGTCCCACCTGGGCTGGTGATCTGTTTCACCATAGATAATATACATGCTGTTCTTTCGAAACATCCCACCCTCACCTTCTCCCACAGAGTTCAAAAGTCTGTTCTGTACTTCTGTGTCTCTTTTTCTGTTTTGCATATAGGGTTATCGTTACCATCTTTCTAAATCCCATATATATGTGTTAGTATGCTGTAGTGTTCTTTATCTTTCTGGCTTATTTCACTCTGTATAATGGACTCCAGTTTCATCCATCTCATTAGAACTGATTCAAATGAAATCTTTTTAACGGCTGAGTAATATTCCATGGTGTTTATGTACCACAGCTTCCTTATCCATTCATCTGCTGATGGGCATCTAGGTTGCTTCCATGTCCTGGCTATTATAAACAGTGCTGCGATGAACATTGGGGTGCACGTGTCTCTTTCAGATCTGGTATCCTCAGTGTGTATGCCCAGAAGTGGTATTGCTGGGTCATATGGCAGTTCTATTTCCAGTTTTTTAAGAAATCTCCACACTGTTTTCCATAGTGGCTGTACTAGTTTGCATTCCCACCAAACATGTCTGCTTTGGAGAAATGTCTGTTCATATCTTTTGCCCATATCTTAATTGGGTTATTTGTCTTTTTATTGTTGAATTATATGTTAAAAACTCTAGGTTTGGGGGGCTAGCACTACCTGAAAAACCAAACAGCTCAATACCAACCAACATAATGCTTGTACTTGGGGGAGGTGAATAAATGCTGTTTAAGTCTTTCTGAATACCCTGTCATTTCTTGGGAATCTTACTGACCCTTTACCCTTTCTGGAATTTTGACAAAAGCCACAAAAAGTATGTTCATGATGAAAGGCAAGGGAGACCACACCCAGTTAGCATTTTCATATATTCTGTGCTTGGTTTGAAAAGTTCCTGTTATCACTTGAATTTCAAGTAATTTATTTTAGTGGCTAGCTAAGCAAACTAATAAAAAAAATTGCAAACACTAATTCCTCAATTAAAATTTCATGTATCTCTCAGGCAAAGTGAAAGATCTTATTATCCTAAGTTTGTGTAATCTTTATTATAGCTCTATTCTTATTTGGGTGGCAAATAAGTATTTTACATGGCTCTGAAGTTAAGAACCACTTGGAGCTGAATGAACGCTACTTTGCCTGTTTTTGTGTTTTTTTCTGAGTGCCCACAAATTCAATCTCAGACTTAGGTCTTTCTTACAAAAACCTCTGAAAAAGACATGATTTTGCCTCCCAGGAATTCAAGTCATTTTTCTTTTACTCTAATATGACTGTTCTAAAGTATACTACCAAATTTCATAAACATTATGGAAAATAAAATTAAAGATTTTCAAGTGGAATTAATGGATAAACAACCGATTCAAAGTCTGTGAAGAGCCGTCCATCCTGTTCTTCAACTACTGAGCTTGAAACAATGGAAATGTTATTTCACCCCGTTATGCCTCATTGACCTCATTAGTAGAATGAGGCAATAATTGCAATATATAACCCGAGTGAATGTTTTTGTTTTACCTAATGGGATGATTATCAAATATACTTAAAGTATAACCTATCCAATCTCATGTTGATTGTCATTGACTTACCCAATCAATGAATAAGTATCCTGGAGCAATAGATGCCTTCCCAAGTTGGCTTTCTCTGTCCTCTTGGGTTTTTAGTGTCACTTAAGGACTGAAAGTTGGGGAAAATGTGTGAACAACTTTGGGGACATGATCTTTGGGAAAGCTGGTCAGAGCAGACCTGACTCCTTTTGGGGAAATTTTTAGGCACCCCTCATCTTTTCTCTGAAATTACTGTGGTTAGATTTCTATAGCTTAAAAATGTATGTGTGTGTAAAATAAAACACATACATATCTCTGGTGGTGGTGGTTTAGTTACTCAGTCATGTCTGACTCTTGTGACACCATGGACTGTGGCCCGCCAGGCTCCTCTGTCCATGGGATTTCCCAAGCAAGAATACTGGAGTGGGTTGCCATTTCCTTCTCCAGGAAATCTTCCTGACCCAGGGATTGAACCTTCACTGCAGGCAGATTCTTTACTGCTAAGCCACCAGGGAAGCCCAGATGTATTTCTGGGAGGGCTTAAAAGTTAGGACTATCAGTTATTTTATCTTAATGTGAGTGGATTTAGTCAGATTGCTTTCCTGCTGATCAGCTGCACTGAGAAAATGGGAGTTTTGGTGTGAGGAGGGAGAGGAGAGGTTAGTGGTATGGGCTCAAGGAACATTTTGGAGGTTTGAGAAAATTTGCTTATTTCTAGAAGTGTGGGTGTTGAAAATGAAAATCTTTGGGCAGCATAAGGGGATTTGGAAGATGAGAAAAAGAGAAGCGAGAATGAGAATTTGGAAGGGAAGGTTGTAGTATACAAAGATAGATTCAACTTGTTTAGACACTTTTGCCCCAGAAAAATTCGAGAGGGGAAGTGGAAGAAACCTTATTCCCTTCCCTTTTGTCCCACCTTGCTCCTGTATGTTCTCTGGGACCCAGAAATCAGACTGGGATGACTGTTGTTACTATTCCTGATTACATCTCTTCTGTCTCCAGATTTTTCAGATTGAGATCAGATTCATGAAGCCAGATGAGAATTATAGTACTATTAAAATACAGTTTAATTTTTCATTTCTGGTAAAGCTGGTTTGGAGAGTTTAGCTTAAACTCATATTTATTCTGTTCCTTCTTGTTTTATCTGCCCAGATGTTTGTCTGGCACCTAAAAAACTGCAGGTCTCTCCCGCAGGTACAGAAAGCCCTGTCTCAGAAAGATTTCCTCATACGAGTTGGAAGGGAAAGGAAAACTTTCTCTTCTTGAAGACAGATAGATTCAAGAACCAGTGAGAGCTCAGAGGCGGGGCCTGTCTGGAATATTGACCTTTATTCTTTTTTTTTTTTCATTATTATTTTTTATTGGCGTATAATTGCTTTACAATGTTGTATTATTCTCTGCTATACAACAAAGTGAATCAGCTATATGAATACATATATCGCCTCCCTCTTGAATCTTCCTCTCCCATCCCCATCCCCACCCTCTAGGTTATCACAGATCTGAGCTCCTGGTGCTATGCAGTGGCTTTCCACTAGCTATCTATACCATCTGAGCCCCAAGGGAAGCCCTCCACTAGCTAGCTAATCTCATCTCAGCCATTAGCTAAGTCACTTTGCTCTAAAGAGTGACGTGAAGTTGTTCAGTCATGTCTGACTGTTTGTGACCCCATGGACTGTAGCCTACCACGCTCCTCTGTCCGTGGGATTTTCCAGGCAAGAGTACTGGAGTGGATTGCCATTTCCTTCTCCAGAGGATCTTCCTGACTCAGGGATCGAACCTGGGTCTACCGAATTGTAGGCAGACTCTTTACTGTTTGAGACACCAGGGAAGTCCACTTTGCTCTAGGAGGAACTAACTGATAAAATAGGGAGAAAGCACAGTGTCCCTTTAATCCTGTTTTCTCCTACTTAGAGGAGTGAAAGTTCTATTGTCCTGGCAGAGAGGGAAATCAGCAGCTGTCCTCTCAGCAGTTAAGTGTGTGTGTGGGTAATAGTATTTTGCAGGCTAGTTTAGGAGCCTAATCACCATTTATACAGTTGGAACTGAGCATATATTTTCTTTGGAACTAGCTAAACCTCTTAACAGTTTTTAAGTGGGTGCTCATTTCATCATGTGGGTAAATATTAATGTATAGATTATTCAAGTCCATTTCCTCACCTGTTTTACTCTTCAAACATTGATTGAGGGCCTGCTCTGTAGTAGGGACTGGGTGTGGCTCTCAGGATTCAGCAATGAACAAGAATGTGTCCTGATCCTCATGGGATTTACATCTTAGAAAGACAGGCCTTGTACAATTACAGTAAAGCTTAATGAACATTAGAAAGCATAGAGTATTAGGAACGCAGAAGACAGAGAACTAATCTAAGAGGGTCAGGGAAGTGATGTTTACGAGCTCAGGTCACAAAGGAGAATAGGAAGTAGCCAGAAAAAAGGAAAGAATGAAGTTGAGCAAGAATGTTTTGGGCAGAAAGAATTCGTGGAAAGACCTGGAAGTGAGAGAGGGAGTGCATGCGTGCTAAGTGCTTCAGTCGTGTCTGACTCTCTGCATCCCCATGGACTGTAAAACCCCAGCAGGCTCCTCTGTCCATGGGATTCTCCAGGCTAGAAGACTGGAGTGGGGTGCCATGCCCTCCTTCAGGGGGTCTTCGTGGCCCAGGGATCAAACCCGCGTCTCCTGCATTTCCTGTATTGGCAGATGGGTTCTTTAACACTAGTGCCACGTGGGAAGCTCGAGAGTGTGGTATATGCTAAAGTAGTATTTTTCAAACTGCAGTACCTAAGCACTGACCAGATTATAAAATCAGTTTAGTGGTTGTAACCTGCATGTTTTTAAAAAGAAATAAAATAAAAAATAAATGTGTCATATATTGATATTTTACTAAGTGACAATGTATAAAAGTTTGAAAATCCCTACAATAGAGGAAACAAGTGCAGTGTGACCACAACCCAAGATCTTGGGTAGGTGGGGATGACGACACAAGATTTAGTTACCCTTTTCAAGATTTTCTTTTAAAGATTTTGAATTTCTCTTACAGGAAATGAGAAGCCATCCAAAAGTTTTAGTCAGCACCTGCATAGTTTAATATTTTCTAAGGATCCTTTTGAATACCTAGGTTTCTGTTATTTAAACATAAACTCCACCTTCCTTGGCCTTGACAGGTATTCCAAAATCTGGTTCCAGTCTCTTTCTTCTAAAACATGTTTCTGTTTTTGATATTGGAACTTCTCCTTTCATAAAGATTTGTGGTTCACAAACATGCCTGTGCACCAAGAGAGAGAGACCCATGAGAGCAGATCTTTCTTCTGTCTTGTTCACACGGAAGCATAGTGCCCCATGCCCATCAGGGACTAAGCAGATCCTTGCTGATAAGAGTCTGAGTACCCTTCATATTAGAACTGTCACATAGTAGTAGACATGACCTTGATATTTCCAGCCATCCTTGCTTTTAGAGCTTTTACATATTAGTAGGAATGACCTTGATGTCTAGCAATCCTTGGAATTGACTTTTGGAAGAAAGGAAAAGGGTTTATTAGAAATTCCTTTTGCCCAGTTGGAAACCTTAGTGATGGAACCCCATTCACTTATTTAAAAGATAATTTAGCAAAAAGTACTCTTATGTTATGTTAAAACAGTAATAGAGATAAGAAAAAGAACACCACACTTTCTGACTTTGGGGTTTCTCCTTCCAAGAAGTACAGAGCTTTAAACAATTATTTACAGGCAGCAGCCATTTATATTCTGTTTGAACAGACAGGCATTCTCTGAGCCCTCACCAAAAGGTAGTTTTATAAAGATGGCTGGGAACAAGAGAATAAATTAGGTCAAGATGTATCAGTCATAGGAGCTTAATGGCGAGGCAACACAAAATAGATTTTGATCTTAGTAGTAAAAATAGAACATCCTTATACCCCATAGAACTTCCAAATAAGAATTTAATGATGTTAGTTTGTTGCCAGAGAATGATTATACTGTCACAGTACTGTGACTTCACAGGATTAGATTGTGAAACCCAACTGTGAAGAAAGATTCTTTCAGTGTATGGTTTTGATAAGTGGCAAGAGAAGTTATGAAAAATTCATGAAAGGTAGAGCACTTTCAAGTTCTGTTTCAGATTTCTCTTTAATACATTTTTTGAGATGTGGGAACTTTGCTGATTACTTTGATAAATTAGATTTTATGTATCTTAAACATGAATGCTGGACTCAAAATCTTGCTACTATAGAATGGCTTTTAAAAAATACTCATTGAATTTTGTATTTTTTGTGTGTTCTAGAGAGTCTTATTTTAAGCCATGTATTATAGAACTTAAATGGAAACCACTAACTTGTATAAATTTATCCTAAGCAAATCATTCTAAATATGGGAAAGTCTTATGTACAGAGATGTTCATTTTCATTGCAATGTAATTTAGTTAAAAAGATATCCTGCAATTATAAGGAAGTGATTCATTAAAATGTAGCAATCCACTTGAAGAAATTGAACCATTAAAAAAATGCTTTTTTTGGAGCAATGGTGTCTTATTTATTTTTAAAGTCTAAAAAGTAAAACATGCTCAATATAAACAACAGTTCAAATAATATAAAAATATGTGACATTTAAAAAGTGAAAATATTACCATGTTCCCCCCACCTAGGCCAACCCAGAGGTCAGTGCTCTGATCCCTTTGGCATCTGTGCTTCCAGACATGTTTCTAACCCAGGTTTTTTCAGACTGTGGTTCAAGGAGGGCCTTTGGAGTCTTCTCAAGTCAGATAAGGTGGGGACTGAGTGGGGCTTCAGAGTACCTGTTTTCTATCAATATAGTGGGGTTTCACGCAGGTTTAATTTAAACACAGAATTCCCCTGCGTTAAAATAAATGTTTAAAAGCAAATCGGCCTGATTCAGAAAAGGAAATCCTAACCCCCCGCAAAGGAATTCACGACTTCGGTTTACCGTCTTTGCTGCTTGGTGATGTGGATCTTCTGCTCTGGCCTGCCTGTTTGTTCCCCAGGAGTTGTCTGCCTGGTTACCAGCCACCTTTTAGAATGCACTGTCCCCTCTTTTTTCCCATCTCTCTGAGTCTTCCTTGTTATTTAAGGTTCAACTCATCATCGTTTCTTTGCTCCTTTTAACATTTTTAGTGGACGCCACCTATGTGATCCTGAATGGGGCTTCGATGACGGCTCAGTGGTAAAGAATCTGCCTGCCGATGGAGGTGACGCAGGTTTATCCCTGAGTCGGGGAAGATCCCCTGGAGGAGGAAGTGGCCACCCACTCCAGTGTTCTTGCCTGAAAACTTCCACGGACAGTAGAGCCTGGCGGGCCACAGTCCATGGTGTTGCCGAAGAATCAGACACGGCTTAGCAACTAAACAACAAGTGGGGAATATACAGAATTTTGTATCAAGAGCTCACAGACTAGTAAAAGGCAACTGAACTTCATATAAGTAAGTGCAATTACTGTAAAGCAAGAGCATTTGAGGAGCAGATATTAGAGATATAAAGAGTCTCTTTTACACTATCTTATATGGCACTTTTAAGTGTCCGACTCTTTGCGACCCTATGGACTGTAGCAAACCAGGTTCCTCTGTCCATGGAATTCTCCAGGCAAGAATACTGGAGTGGGTTGCCATTTCCTTCTCCAGTGGCACTTATAAAATGGTCAGTTTATGGTATGATTACATTTCTGGGTCTTCAGTAACTGCTCGTTTATTGAGTAAGACAAGATAATGTACTTGTGAATTAGGGAATGAGGCATGGGAAATAGCCATTTCCATTCCTGAGCCATCAATTGTGTTCAAAGAGAGCTTGAATTCAGTTTAATCCATCCAGTGCTGGGCGTGAGTGGACTTGGGAGGGAGCAGTAGGAGGCCTTGGTTCTGTATTCCTCATCTCCGACCATTCCCACTGCTATACAGGGGATGCCTGTCATTTCTTCTTTATCGTTAGCTGGTTCGAAAGTTGTGAATTTGAGTCCTGTGTCTTTATTTATTTTTTAAATATTTATGTGCTTATTTGGAGAAGGCAATGGCAACCCACTCCAGTGCTCTTGCCTGGAAAATCCCATGGATGGAGGAGCCTTGTAGTCTGCAGTCCATGGGGTCACTAAGAGTCGGACAGACTGAGCGACTTCACTTTCACTTTTCACTTTCATGCATTGGAGAAGGAAATGGCAACCCACTCCAGTGTTCTTGCCTGGAGAATCCCAGGGACGGGGGAGCCTGCCATCTGTGGGGTTGCACAGAGTCAGACACGACTGAAGTGACGTAGCAGCAGCATGTATTTATTTATTTTTGGCTATGCCAGGGCTTCGTTGCTGTGCAGGCTTTCTCCAGTTGCAGAGAGTGGGGGATACTCTCTTGTTGCAGAGCATAGGCTCTCGACGCGCAGGTTTCAGTAGTTGCGTCATGCGGGCTCCAGAGCACAGGCTGGGTGGTTGCCGCCCATGGGCTTAATTGCTTCTCAGCATGTGGAATCTTCCGGATCCGGGGTTGAACCCGCCTCTCCTGCATTGGCAGGTGAGTCTTTAGCACTGCGCCACCAGGGAGGCCTACTGTGTCTTTATTTTACTTTATAACTTGGGCGTATTGCTTAACCTCTCTGAGACTCAGTTTCCTGAGCTGTAGTGTATGAGCATGCCTGTCTCCTAGGTTTTCAGAAGAGATCACACAAGTACCTACCAAAGGAAGTCTCCTTTTTGCTCTCAGTGGTTTTGCTGTCTTAGCAGAAGGTCCCCAACCTTTTTGGCACCAGGGACTGGTTTTGTGGAAGACAATTTTTCCACGGATCGGGGAGAGGGTAGGGGAGGTTTCGGGATGATTCAAGTGCATTACATTTATTGTGCATTTTGTTTCTATTATTACTGTATCAGCTCCACTCAGATGATCAGGTATTAGATCCCAGAGGTTGGGGACCCCTATTCTAAAGAATGAGTGATTATTCTCCTTTCTTTTGGGTTTAAGTTTTTAAATATTTTGTAGGATGTATGGATAAGACTCTAGTTCTTTTTTTTTTTTTTTCCCCTGGCCATGCCATACGTCTTTCAGAATCTTAGTTCCCGGACCAGGGATTGAACCTGCACCCCTTGCACTGGAAGCATGAAGTTCTAACCACTGAACTGCCAGGGAAGTCCCTGACTCTCTAGTTCTTTGAAGAAGTGTTTTTGTTTTTTTTCTTCAGTTCAAGAGTGACTTTTTGATAAGCTATTCATATTCCAAACAATATAAGAAGGTAATAAGCCCAACATTTAGTGGACAAATAAATCTTTCTCATTATTAGCCAGTGTATTCTCCTGGGATTTTAAGCAGACTGTTGCATCTATGATCAAGAAAGCAAAATTAATAGGTAGTACCGGAGTCCAAAGCCTGGCCTACTTGCTTCATTTCATGCGCCACTTTCCTCTATCTTTTACTTAACAAACAAAGAATTTTTATGGTAACATTCTAGTACTCTTGGAAAAAGAAAAGTCGGAAAATTCTTGTCTGTTATTTCTGGATTGTGGGTTTCAGAATAACCCCAGGCAAACTCATGATGGAGTCTTTGTAATATTTCTTGCTCTGGTTGAGCAGATTTAGTTCTCTAATCTAGAATAAACCTTACAGTGATGGTTTGAGGTTGTTTGTTTTATTTGTAAATTATAAAAATGTTACTTAGTTATCTTTCTAGAAGTAAAAAAAGTACATTAGATGTGATATTTAAATTTAACAACAGTATTAGAGCTACTTCCTATTCCAGGTTTCATTTCTTTTTTTTCTTTTAGGAGATAGTGGTTTCCTGAAGACCTGGGTGGTTCAGTATCTATAATATGTACCATTTGGTCTCTGTATATACTAGTCATTATAGATATATAATATTTTATAGCATGCTGGCAGTTTAATTTAATGAAAAGTAGGATGAGGACAGGGTACAAAATGTAAATATTAAACTTCAGTTGACTTTTTAGAGAAAGTTGGAACAAAAGAGTTGATCTGAAAATTATAAGGCAGGGGTTTAACATAGCAAAGTGTAACTAGCATATTCCTTATTATGGGGATAAAGAGATAGAAAGTTAGGTTATGAGTCCTTTATAAAAGTATAGAGTAATAATGATGAGTAATGATGATGATAACTCGCTAATATTTATTGAAGACTCAATACACTGTTGTAAGTATATTACATGTGGTAAGTTACGTAGTCTTCACAGTAAGCTGTGGAGGAGATATTTTTTCCTTGAAGAAACTGAGGAATAGAGGCATAAGTCCCATAACTAGTGAAAGTCAGAATTTAAGCCAAACCAGGGTTTCCCTGGTGGCTCAATGGTAAAGAATCCTCCTGCAATGCAGGACACGCAGGTCAATGCCTGCCTGGACTGGGAAGATCCCCTGGAGGAAGAAATGGCAACCCACCTCAGTATTCTTGCCTGGGAAATCCCATGGACAGAGGAGCCTGGTGGGCTACAGTCCAGGGGGTCGAAAAAGAGACACCACTTACCGACTAAACAACAACAACCAAGGTTTGACTTTGGAGGCCAACCTCTTAACTACTGTCAGTATCCTTAGTGCACTGACACTTCTTCACATGTAATTTTTTGCAAGCAAATCATCTCTCTTAATTGAAGTGTGAAGATTTACTGAATAAGTCACTTGATATTTCCCCATTAAACCACTCAATGCAGGTCATGTTATCACTTTATTCATCTAATGAAAGCATGGCAAATGTCTCAGGAAGCTTTGTACAGTTTCAAACATGGCATAAAGCCTTTGCCAGTGATTCCACATGAATAATACAACTTTGAACAGGCAGTTAATATTCTCCCTTTCAAAACGTGTTAGGCTGAAATCTGTGTACTCAAGTCTGAGATTTTGATTATGCATAGATTTTATCATCTGAGTTTAAAGTCATATTGTTCCTTGGAAAAAAGCCTATTCTTTCCTCAGTCTCTGGGGGCAGTGCTTAATAGACAGTCTTGCTTCCCTGGTGACTCAGACAGTGAACAAAGTGCCTGCAACGCGGGAGACCTGGGCTTGATTCCTGGGTCAGGAAGATCCCCTGCAGAAGGACATGGCAACCCACTCTGGTATTCTTGCCTGGAGAATCCCCATGGACAGAAGAGCCTGGCGGGCCACAGTCCATGGGGTTGCAAAGAGCTGGACACGACTGAGCGACTCAGCACACACCCAAGCATGTGTTTGAGCATTAGTGAGGGGGCACCAAAAGACACAAAAACATTTAAATAATGTTTTGTAATTTTTTCAGTTTTATACGTATATATATCTCTCAGATTATTTTCCACTATAGGTTATTACAAGATATTGAATGTAGTTTCCTGTGCTAAGTAGTAGGTCCTTGTGGCTTATCTGTTTTACGTATGGTGGTTTGTATCTGTTAATGTCACACTTCTAATTTATCACTTCCCCTCCCTGCCTTCCCCTTCGGTACCATGTGCTTGTTTTCTGTGATTGTGAGTCTGTTTCTGTTTTGTTTATAGATTCATTTGTATTATTCTTTTAAGATTCCACATATAGTGATATCGTGTGTTTGTTTTTCTCAGACTTACTTCACTCTGTATAATAATCTCTAGGTCCATCTGAGTTGCTGCAAATGGCATTATTTCTTTCTTTTTATTACATTCCTCATTGAATAATATCCATTAACCTGTCAGTGAACGTTTAGGTTGCTTCCATGTCTTGGCTATTATAAATAGTACTGCTATGAACATTGAGGTGAGTTAGAATTTTCATATTTTCTGGATATTATGCCCAGGAGTGAGATTGTTAGATCACATGGTAACTCTATTTTTAGTTCTTTTTAAGGAACCTCCATATTATTTTCCATAGTGACTGCACCAATTTACATTCTCACGCAAAAAAAAAACCCACAACAAAAAACAAAATAGGAGGGTTCGCTTTTCTGCACACCCTCTTCAGCATTTATTATTTTTAGACTTTTTGATGGTGGCCGTTCTGACCAGTGTGAAATGATACTTCATCATGGTTTTGATTTGCACCTCTCTAATATCTTGTTGCCTGTTGGCCATCTGTTAACGTTTTGTAGTCTTTAAAGAAACAATGAGATGGTCTTTCTAGGAAAAGTCACATCTTGTTATGACTCTTACTTTGTTTGGAGTTATTATCATTTTGAATTATTGAGGGAAAGTCCATTTTGAATTATATGTGATGGATCATGGGAGAGACACACCATGGAGTTGGTGGCGCCCTGGCCCTGCCTTGGAGCTTGGTGGGGTAGATGCAGTAATGTATTCACGGTCGTCTAACAATATAAAATATAAATGAAATCACGTCTATGAATACAGCAGAATGTTAGTTTTCTGGAAGCTGTTTAGGATGTGTTAATGAATGAAGACTGCTGCCTTTTAGTTGTGTTCCTGTTGGGAAGCTGTGGAGAGGGATAAAGTAGGAAAAATAAATTTTAGAACCCCTGGGAGTTTTATAAAGAGGAAATTATAAGTAGTGTTAAAAATAACTTTGTAGAATACTGATAAGAAAGTCTTTTGATATTTTACAAAATGCAAAAGCAGGATGCCAAACAGTGTGTATAATATGAGTGTATTTTTGATTTAAACATATATGTATAAAAAGAAAAAATATAGCGAAGTTATCATATATACTATTACATCATCAGTGATTATCTCTGGATGGTGGGTTTCTAAAATAAACAATTCTTGTTTGTCCTTTGGGCTTCTTCTCCCCCCTTGCTTTTTTTTTTTTTTTTTTTTTTGGAATTTAACACATATTCTGTGAAAAACAGAATAGTAAAAAAGAACTGTGCCAGTGGACATCAGAAACACCATTTCAGATGAACTGAGAAAGAAAGGTAGTCAGGTTATGTTAACTACCTGAGGATAGTTTTAGTTTGAACTTCAAGTTGGACTTAAAGCCTTTGGGCTCCTTTTTTTTCTTTTTTTTTTAAGTGGTATTTGAACAAGGAAGCATGTAGCCCTGATCAAAGGGTAGAGACATGGTTTCAGAGAGTAGACATACTGAAAGAGTTAGATCATTGTTTGTGATTGATGCCAAAATAGTTGACTAATGTAACCCTGTGTACCTGTAGGTCACCTTTTCTGCTTAGCGTCTCTTGCCATGAGTTTGTGTGCCTGAGTGGACTTCAGAGCGCCGTGTCCAGGGAGCAGTATTGAGGGAAAGTCCAGTTTGGGAACGTGGAAGATTGGCTTCATCTCCCTGGGTGATGCCATGGTGAAGGTGTCCCGGTGAGGGAAGGTGATGCTAGACCCCCACCTGAAGAAACCCTGGCTCGATGCGGGGGCTGTCCTGTTCCCCCGCCTAGTGGAAGGCAGAGTAATTTAGTGTGGCCTGCTCGTCTGGATGTAGTGGGCGACTTCACCGCTGGCATGGGGGAAGGAGCCAGGGCCCCTAGAGGAATAGAAGTGCTCTGAGTAAATACTGGGAATGGAATCACCCTGAAAATGATGGGGCACTCTTGGTCTTCAAAGAAAGAAAAACGTTAACCTTACCCTTGGCCTATCATGTTTCTCTTTACCTCTTCTTAGAAGGTTTTTGCTTTGACACATGATTATCTTTTCTGTACTTTACAATTCTGAAAGATTTTATATGCAGCTTTCAGTTTAATTATGCAAAGAATAAAGTATATCTTTTAAGTTGTCTGCAGAAGTGTGTTCAGATTTTTCAAACTGAATTCTCTTGAAGAGTATAAAGATGTATTAAGGCTAAAATATGGAAGTATACTTCTCCTCATTTTAAATGCTGGAGTTAATCTTATCCTATTATGTTAACTAGTATCTATATTTAAGTATTTCAGATTTATAAATGCCAGAGAAAACCAGTAAAGAAATGTATTATTTATGTTTTATTCTCATGTACACTACCTTTTACACAAAGGTGTTGAGTTACTTTATAAAAACAACTGCAAGAAGTACTGGTTTTTTAAAAAAAGTTATGAAGCCACTACAAGAGAAAATAAAACTAAGAATGTGACATTAAGGTGAATAAATTGATCATAAATTTGAGTTTCAGATGTGGCTGTAAGTTTCTTGTTGCTGAAGTAAAGTAAAAGGGTGGCTCAGTCTTTGTTTTTTTGGCCATGTGGCTTGTGGGATCCTAGTTCTTCAAGCAGGAGACCAAGGATTGAAGCTGGACACCCTGCAGTGGGAGCTGGGAGTCCTAACCACTAGACCACCCGGGAAGTCTCAAGGGTGGCTCAATCTTTATTAAAGAAAAAGAAAAATGCCAGTTTGCAGTAGCAAGGCTTTCTGTAGTGTAATTTTTAAGTAAAGTTTTATATGATTCTCTCTAGGGGTGATTGATAAGGTGATGTTCTTAGCAATGTGTGCTGAGATACTCAGTCATGTCCGACTCTTTGAGACCCCATGAACTGTAGCCTACCAAGCTCCTCTGTCCATGGCATGTTCCAAGCAAGAATGCTGGAGCGAGTTGTCATTTCCTACTGTAGTTGATCTTCCTACCCAGGGACTGAACCTGCATTGCCTGCTTTGGCAGGCGGATTCTTTATCACTGAGTTACCTTGGAAGCCCGTTCTTAGCCATAGCTTGCAGGAAATTAATGAATGTCAATTGCAAGTTAATTGAAAGAGCATCATTAATTGGTAGTTTGTTGTTTTTTTTTAATAAGATACATGTAAGAAATGTTTTAAAGTGGGAGAAATATACTTTTTTTGTTGCTTAAAAGCAGTTTCTCAACTTCAAAAGATTTCTGTGCTTTAACTCCTTTGTTATTTGACCATTAACTGAATTATTTCAAACAGTAGTACTGATAGTTCTGATTTTTGTCTATTACCTGTATTGTTGTTCTTAAGTCCAACTCTTTGAGAACCCCCCTGGACCACAGCATGCCAGGCTTCCATGTCCTTCACTCTCTCTGAGTTTGCTCAAACTCTTGTCCATCGAATCAGTGATGCCATTCAACCATCTCATCCTCTGCTGCCTCCTTCTCGTCCTCCCCTCAATCTTTTCCAGGATCTGGGTCTTTTCCATTGAGTTGGCTCTTCAAATTAGAGCTTCAGCTTCAGCATCAGTTCTTCCAATGAATATTCAAGGTTGATTTCCTTTAGGATTGACTGGTTTGATCTCCTTGCTATCCAAGGGACTCTCAAGAGTCTTCCAGCCCCACAATTCGAAAGCATCAATTCTTTGGTGCTCAGCCTTGTTTATGGTCCACCTCTCACGTCAATACATGACTAACGGAAAAACCATAGCTTTGACTATATGGACATTTGTTGGCAAAGTGATGTTTCTGCTTTTTAAAACACTGTCTAGGTTTGTCATAGCTTTTCTTTCAAGGAGCAAGTATCTTTTAATTTCATGGCTGCAGTCACCATATTATAAAAATATTTATGTATTGTTATTAATCTAACCAAAATATCTAGTAAAATGATTTGTTTTTCACTTTTCAGTTGGTTTGGTAGGGGCGAAATTTAATCTAACTGTTGGCACTTGGTAGAATAGACTTTTGTTTATGCAATACACTTTGTTCTTTGGATGAACACTCTATTTATTCTGTCAACATTTTCTCAATAAGCAGAAATGGTTCAAATGTGGATTTTGTTTTAGTTGATTCATTGGCTTGTCTTTGATGTATCCTTCCAAATAAAGCATTCTTTTAAAAGTGACTATTATTAAAAGTGGGATTGATGGTTGTGATTCTGAAAACAAAATCAGTTGTCTGGGTCTGGTTTCCTTTGAAAAATTATTTGAGATGTATTGAGAATTTATTTTACCCACGGATTGTTTCTCTGGACTCAAATTCTTTACAACTGTTCAGCTGTCTTTTAGGCCTGTAGAAACTTTGACTGTTACTTTTTTCTATTTGTGGGTAGCCTTAGAATGACTGATTGTTTTATGGAATCAGCTAGCTTTTGGATAGCAGGAGCTGAATCATTCCCATGATTTCTCAAGCTTTTGTGTTTGTTAGAGACTGTCAGGACCTCCAGATCAATAAAGTTTGACATCACTACCTATTACATAAATGAAACCTGTGTGAATGCTTGAATTCACTTTAAGTAGACAGTTTCCAGTTTAAATTTAAAAAAACTCAATTTTTTTTTTTTTTTTTTTTAGGAGCTAGCTCTGCATTTGAGCCAAAACGAAAAAAGGAGTTGGGGAGAGATACTTCATTCTACTTTAGAGGTGAGCCTTTTCATCAGGGAGGACAGTATTTGTGAGGTAGCATGTTTTATATTTCAATTTTGAAGTACTATAAATGCCCTGAACATTGATAGAAATTGTGAGCGAAGATAATGTGGATTGCTGCTGTTTGGACCAGTTTGAGACTTATACCACATGGAGTTTGTGGGGTAGTTGCTGACTGGAGGCACCTTTGTTGTTTAGAATCATTGCCTTGGGGTTGTTTCTCTTCCTTGGTAAACTACAGGAAATGAGCAAAAAAAAAGATCCATACATTTTTTTTTTTCCTAGTCGTGTGGTTCCCTCTATAGGTTGTGCCTGACTTTTTGCAGCCCCATGGCCTGGAGCACGCCAGGCTTCAATGTCCTTCACTGTCTCCCAGAGTTTGCTCAAACTCTGTCCATTGAGTCAGTGATGCCATGCAACCATTTCATCCTCTGTCATCCCCTTCTCCTGTTGCCTTCAGTTTTTCCCAGCATCTGGGTCTTTTCCAGTGAGTCAGTTCTTTGCATCAGGTGGCCAAAGTATTGACGCTTCAGCTTCAGCATCAGTCCTTCCAGTGAATATCAGGGTTGATTTCCTTTAGGACTGACTGGTTTGATCTCTTTGCTGTCCAAGGGAATCTCAAGAATTTTCTCCAACACCACAATTTGAAAACATCAATTCTTTGGTGCTCAGCCTTCTTTTATTGTCCAACTCTCACATCCATACATGACTACTAGAAAAACCAACTGGATACTATGAATTATATATATGTCTACCAAGCAGCAGTAATATTGGTACCTTTGGAGTTCTGGAGATCTCTTTCATTGCCATATTGATTTTTAACTTTTGAGGGTCAAGCGATATAGCAAGTATCATCAGAAAAAGAAGATGTTCTCTTTGCCCTGTAGGAACTGGCAATGGGAGACCAAATGGATACCTTTTATTTTTAAAAAATTCTTTTAAAACTGTACATGATAGGAAGATTGCTCACGGTTTTAGGCATTTAATTTTGACTGTGTTTTTTTCCTCTCTGTACCCTGAACTCTACATTAATTTAGGTAGATTTCTCTGAGGTGGTCAATTTTTATGGTGACCTTATGAATGAGGCCAAAGCTCCAGAACATTAGGAGCAGTTGGTAGAAAGTATAGGGACAACTGAATAAAAGAAATTTGGTTGAATAGAGGAAGCTTAAAGAATAAGAGATGATAATTTAGCTGATTTAGGAAATTGAGTAGAAACAGTTAGTTTGAAACAATTAGAAACCCAAAATCAGCATGTAGGGAGCCCTATGGATGAGCATAGTAAAGTCAAAGAGTTTAAAATGAGAAATGATGGGCCTTTCCTGGCAGTCCAGTGGTTAAGATTCCACACCCCTAATGCAGGGGGCCTGGGTTCGATCCCTAGTCCAGAAACAAGATCCTGCGTGCTGCTAGTGCTGCCAAAAAAAAAAAGAAATTTTTTTTAATGAGATATGATTTTAGTAGTAGCTGTTGGACTAGCTCAAATGGGGACTAGAGCTCTTCAGTGTGATTAGTAGTCAAGGCTGTGATCACCATGCGTGGGACTAGGGTGGCCTTGTGGGTTCTGATGTTTCTCCAGGAAGAAGGGTTTGGCAGTGAGTTTATGGCGGGACAGCAGAAAGCTGGCGTCAGAGTGAACATGAGAAAACCAGAGGGGGGATTGGTTAAGAGCTGTTCGGGATATGTGCTGAGAAAAGTGATTTGATGGTCAATTCTTCAGGAAAACAGAGTTTGGGGATAAGAAGCGGAGAAGCTAAGGAATTCAGGTGACCAAACTGGGTATCGAAAAGACTATTGAGACTTTTAAAAATAGTTTTTGCTTAAATGGAAAGAGTCATCATTGAAATTAATGAGGATTAACGTTTAGATAGTTTTTACTCTTTAAATGGAAATGGTGGAAGAAAACGGATCAGCCATAAAGGCAGCCTGCTGTTTGGATGCTGCAAAAAAAAAGCAAATTATTATAAATAGATATAATCCTTCTTTGCAAACCTGCTATCCAGTGAAACAAGTCAGTACTTACTGAGTATTATTGAAAAAAATGTTCCAAAATTTTTTATAAAATAAAATAATTTGTACAACATCAGCTAAGGTCTCATTTTGTCTGGCATGACCTCTCTGAAATCTGACTTAACTGACTGCATAATACATCCTGTTCGGTGACTATCTGCATCTTCTAACAAACAGAGATGTAGAATACATATATTCAGAGGAAGTGAAAAGCAGAATGCACAGTTGGAGAGTGGCAAAACTAAGAATACATAATAATCATAATCTGCCTTGACTTCTAGGTCATTTAGTGTGTGACTGTATGTGTGTGACAGTGCTGTGACAAGTTTTGAGATTTTTGACTAAATGCTTTCATCTTTTTGTCGTTCTAACGGGAAGATAAAGGATTAGACTTCCATTTATTGCCTTTCTTAGTAATAAGGCATGACATAAATCTGCTAACTCAACTGCTCTGATGAATTTTTCAAGTGTATTATTTAACCTTTGCAAAGGAACAGATTGCCTCCTCCAGCACAATGGGCAGATTTTCTCCAGGATACTGATTTAGTAAATCAACACACATACAATTCTTTTTCTTAACTTTTAAAAATAAGCAATTTTAACATTATTATTTTTTTTTTTTGTAACTGCAGTGGAGTCCATCAAGACTGTCTGATATTAGTTTGTTTTCCTTTAAGTCAGTGGTTCCCTAACAACTCCCTGATTAATGTTGGCCCATGACAGAGCTTCCACAGGAAGCAAGGAGTGAGTTTTTAATAAATCTAAATGTATTCAATGGAAAGGCTTTTAGTCTAAGAGTTTGTCGTTTCTACTTGCTTGGTATTAAAATGTACACTTATATTTTAAAGGAAAAATCATTATTAAACTTGATAAAATTGGGGGGGAAGTGCGGTTAACGAGATCTAAATGTTTGGAAAACACTGTTTTAAAGCTCTTTAACCATAGATGGAATCCTTACATTCTCAGTATATCAGAGTGACTCTATTAAACTAAAATAGATGGGACTATGTGGGTCAGATTCTTTTTTAAGATGCCTGCTTTTGAGTTTAGTTTTCATTAAATCTTGCTGTGGTAGTAAACAATCCCGAACCCTTGGTGGCTTTCAGCAGCAAAGCTTTCTTTCTCTCCTCCTACATGTTCCCCGTAGGTTGCTGCAGATGAGCTTCAGTATCTGTAGCTCTGGGTGTTTTCTTTGTCCCAGGACCCAGTCTGAACCTAGGACATGTCGTTCCTACATCGGAGGGAAAAGAAGGCAGAGTTGAACTGCTTCTGTTTGTAGATGTTGTTGCTTCCTGAGTCGTCTGCCCAGACCTGATGTCGGTAGAGATGAGGCAGTGTAATCTTCACATACTCCCTGCAGGTAATTTGGCAACAGGCAGAGATGACAGTCCTCTTACAGGAGGGAAGCAATAATGGGAAGTAATAAAATCTGTCACAGTATCATTCAGACTGAAGCAGGCATGCCAAATAATGAAAATGTTCCATTTGAATGCAGAGTTCCAAAGAATAGCAAGGAGAGACAAGAAAGCCTTCCTCAGTGATCAATGCAAAGAAATAGAGGAAAACAACAGAATGGGAAAGACTAGAGACTCCTTCAAGAAAATTAGAGATACCAAGGAAACATTTCATGCAAAGATGGGTTCGATAAAGGGCAAAAATGGTATGGACCTAACAGAAGCAGAAGATATTAAGAAGAGGTGGCAAGAATACACAAAAGAACTATACAAAAAAGATTTTCATGACCCAGATAACCATGATGGTGTGATCACCCCCCTAGAGCCAGACATCCTGGAATGTGAAATCAAGTGGGCCTTAGGAAGCATCACTATGAACAAAACTAGTGGAGCTGATGGAATTCCAGTTGAGCTATTCCAAATCCTAAAAGATGATGCTGTGAAAGTGCTGCACTTAATATGCCAGCAAATTTGGAAAACTCAGCAGTGGCCACAGGACTGGAAAAGGTCAGTTTTCTTTCCAATCCCTAAGAAGGGCAATGCCACAGAATGCTCAAACTACTGCACTATTGCACCCATCTCACCCGCTAGCAAAGTAATGCTCAAAATTCTCAAAGCCAGGTTTCAGTGGTACATGAACCATGAACTTCAAGATGTTCAAGCTGGATTTAGAAAAAGCAGAGGAACCAGAGATGAAATTGCCAGCATCTTTTTGATCATCTTTTTTGATCATCAAAAAAGCAAGAGAGTTCCAGAAAAACATCTACTTCTGCTTTACTGACTACGCCAAAGCCTTTGACTGTGTGAGTCACAACAAACTGTGGAAAATTCTCAAAGAGTTGAGAAATCTGTACGCAGGTCAAGAAGCAACAGTTAGAACCTACAATGGAACAACAGACTGGTTCCAAATCGGGAAAGGAGGACTCACGGCTGTATATTGTCACCTGCTTATTTAACTTATATGCAGAGTACATCATGAGAAATGCCAGGCTGGGTGAAGCACAAGCTGGAATCAAGGTTGCTGGGAGAAATATCAATAACCTCAGATATGCAGATGACACCACCCTTATGGCAGAAAGTGAAGAGGAATTAAAGAGAGCCTCTTGATGAAAGTTAAAGAGGAGAGTGAAAAAGTTGGCTTAAAGCTCAACATTCAGAAAACTAAGATCATGGCATCTGGTCCCATCACTCATGGCAAATAGATGGGGGAACAGTGGAAACAGTGACAGACTTTATTTTTGGGGGCTCCAAAATCACTGCAGATGGTGACTGCAGCCATGAAATTAAAAGACGCTTGCTCCTTAGAAGAAAAGCTATGACCAACCTAGATAGCATATTAAAAAGTAGAGACATTACTTGCCAATAAAGGTCTGTCTCGTCAAAGCTATGGTTTTTCCAGTAGTCATGTATGGATGTGAGAGTTGTACTAAAAAGAAAGCTGAGCACCAAAGAATTGATGCTTTTGAAGTGTGGTGTTGGAGAAGACTCTTGAGAGTCCCTTGGACGTCAGGGAGAGCAAACCAGTTCATCCTAAAGGAAATCAGTCCTGAATATTTATTGGAAGGACTGATGCTGAAGCTGAACTTCCAATACTTTGCCCACCTGATGCGAAAAACTGACTCATTGAAAAAGACCCTGATGCTGGGAAAAATTGAAAGCAGGAGAAGGGGTCGATAGAGGATGAGATGGTTGGATAGCATCAGCGACTTGATGGGCATGAGTCTGAGCAAGCTTCGGGAGTTGATGATGGACAGGGAAGCCTGGTGTGCTGCAGTTCATGGGGTCACAAAGAGTCAGATACAACTGAGTGACTGAATTGAACTAAAGAACATTCGGGGATCTGCTCCCCAGCTTAAAAAATATAACCGCTAGCTTTGGAGCTCTCTGTGTGCTTTTTGTACTACTTCCACAAATGTAACCATTCTCTTGAAATTTGTGCTTGCTTATAATCCCCTCTGGAGAAGGCAATGGCACCCCACTCCAGTACTGTTGCCTGGAAAATCCCATGGACGGAGGAGCCTGGTGGGCTGCTCCATGGGGTTGCTAAGAGTCGGACACGACTGAGCGACTTCACTTTCACTTTTCACTTTCATGCATTGGAGAAGGAAATGGCAACCCACTCCAGTGTTCTTGCCTGGAGAACCCCAGGGATGGGAGCCTGGTGGGCTGCCGTCTATGGGGTCGCACAGAGTCGGACACGACTGAAGCGACTTAGCAGCAGCAGCAGCATGATCCTCTCCTTCATAGATTCCATTGTGTGAATATCCCACAATTTATCTTTTATTGCGTTAATTCTAATTTTTTTCTTTTCTTTTTTTGCTAATATGAAAATGTTGCTAAGGATATTCTTTTATGTGTCTTCTGGGTACAAAGCAAGAGTTGCTTCAGGGTATGGACTTTGGTGTGGAATTGTTGGAATGTGGCATGTATGTATGCATCTTCAATTTCTTCAGTAAATCAGACCACATTGTTTTCCAAAGTGGTTGTACAGTTTCAACTCCCACTAGTGGTGGTGTATGTGTTACCAGTACTCAAGTCTTTGCTCACAAAGGACTCAGGACTTGCTGAAAGTCTGACATCATCTAATTTTTAGTCTAATGTATATAAATACAAATTCTTTTGGATGTTCAGGGAGGTGCTTCTTAAATGTCCATGTTTACATAAAGCACATGGTATATGTTTTAGTCATCCAGTCGTGTCCTACTCTTTGAGAACCCATAGACTGTAGCCTGCCAGGCTCCTCTGTCCATGGAATTCTCCAGGCAAGATTAGTGGAGTCAGTGGGTTGCCATGCCCTTCTCCAGGGGATCTTCCCAACCCAGGAATTGAACCTTGGTCTTCCAAATTGTCAGCAGATTCTTTACTGACTGAACTACAGGGAGGCAAAGCACATGGAGATGGTATTGATACTGTGAGCACTGGTTGTGATCCAGCAGGCTGGGTTCTGCTTGGGAGCTGAGAGCCTGCGCTTCTCATCACCATCCAGGCGATGCTGATGCCGCTGCGTCCTGTGCTCAGCGCTCAGTCGTGTCCGGCTCTGTGATTCCATCACAGAGAGTGATGGGGGGCTGGGGGGCTGCAGGCCCACGGGCTCCTTTGTTCAGAGGGTTTTCTGGGCAAGAATCCTGGAGTGGGTTGCCATTTCCTTCTCCAGGGGATCTCCCCAACCCAGGGATTGAACCTGTGACCCGTAAATATCTTCACTGATATTCTTTCATTTACAGCACGTAAAACTAGGGAAACTTTGCCCAATTCTATTTACTTATTTTTAAATTTTTCAGTAATTTTCACTCATTTATGGATGAAGAGCAATATAGAGCAATCCAACTGATTTTTTATTTAGTGCCGTATGTGTACGTTACCCATTTTAAATCAACTGCAAAGTAATTTGATTGTAGTCATTATTCAACGAGTTTCTAAGTGACTTCTTTAAAGGAAGAAAATTCAAGAAGTCTTTAAGGGAGATAATAGACCTTTATAGACCTTGTCAGTCTGCAAGCATTAGACTAACCAATCACTCATTAGCTGGGTAAAATGAAGGATAAATAAAAATTAGCACATTTTTCTCAGTGCAAGATTGTGGTATGTGGTCTATGGCATGCACTTGTAGCAAGGTAATTCTTAGTACTTCCAAACTGCACTATTTTACAAACAGATGTTACGACAGAAGCACCATTTAGCCTAGTTTAAGCAATGGAGATTTATTGGCCCATAAAACTGGGAAGAACCGGGATGGAATGGGCTTTAAATAAATGAGATGTCCTAATCGTGTAGTGATATCAGAACCCTCTCAACATCTCCTAGCTATGATTCTCCGTTTCTGTGGATGGATGAGCTTTCCTCCAAGTGTAAATGGTGGTGGTGGTGATGGAGGGAGCTTTTGGAGGATGAAAATATAGTGACAAACCTCAGAATTATCTCATTCAAAAGGGAAGTGAGAAAACACTCTTTTTTAAAGGAATTAATTTATTCATTTGGCTGCACTGGGTCTTAGTTTTGTCATGCAGGATCTTTGCAGCATGTGGGATCTAGTTCCCTGACGAGGGATTGAACCCTGGCCCCTGCATTGAGAGTGCAGAATTTAGTCCCTGGGCCACCAGGGAGGTCCTGAGAAAACACTCTTCCAGAGGCCTCCCCCTCTGAAGTAGCTCTGTAAGTCATTCACTCTTTGCTCTATCAACTGTTTCCTTCATTGCCTTTATCACAAATTATCTCCTTTACTTGTTTGCTCACCTGATTGTTTTTCCTCTCCACCACAAGGTAAAATCCTTGAAGAAGGAGTAGTGCCTCTTTTGTTGGCATCCGTCAGCCATTCAGGGAATCGTAAGGCGACAGGAATGTGAAATTCCAGGGTAGGACTCAGGCCTGCCCCAGGCGGTTGTCAGTATGTGGTCTGGAGGGCAGGGAAGTTTGATTACTGGGCATACCAGCGCCTCATAGGTGAGGCAAGTGTGATTTCACATGGGAAATGGAGCTACTGTAAGCTGAAAAGTTGGGAGAAGATGCTGAGGAAACAACAAAAGCATGTGTTTTTTATGCCCTTTAAGCGTGGTTTCTGCTTCACTCAGCTTGCCGGTGTGTTGTGTAAAGCCGTGCAGGTTCTGCAGTGCATGACAGAGCTTGGCTGAGGGAGGGGTGGGGTTGAAATCCAGCACGAGGCTCCACACCTGTGGCTTCCTTTCTCCAGGAGGCATTGTTTTAAAGTTACCCCAGAGTTCTGTCTGGTCTCTGCCCACTGGACCCGGCTGAATATCTGTGCCTCCATCTCACCTTCTTCATAGCTTCCCTTGAGAAAAAATACCAGGGGCAAAAGTGTGTGAGCTGGAAGCATCTGGATCCCACTGGCCAACTCAGTGTAGACTGCTTAGCCATGCCCTGCAGGTATTCTAAGAGAGATAACTTTCTGGAAAATTCCTTCCCCCACTCTCCCTTTTGTCTTCCCTCCATTTTTCTATTTAGGGTTAGTTGCTCAAGTTTCCTGACCATGCATTTTGAGGTGAATGCTGACTGAGTGGTAATATACATACTATCATCTACATTTCTCTGCATTTCCAGTTTGATTACTTTATAATTCTGCTTCAAGAGGAAGAAGAAATTGCCTATGTCCATCACTGGCCCTTTAGTGGAATAGACTGTCTTAAAAGTTTGTTCTGTTTTTTGTTTGATTAGAGATCTCTTTGGGGCAGTGAAGTGCTCACTATTTAAAAGGAGGCAAATTGGTTTAAGGAACAGAAACCCACGCAATCTGACTCATGTAAGGCTGCTGGCAATCTCCCAAGTTTCAGACATACAGCTGAGGCTCTTCTTACGTGGAAGGTCCTCAAGGAGCCATTCTGTCCTCCTCTCTGGATTGCTTGGCTTCTTCTTGTTTCATTCTGGACATTGTTTCTGTTCATTTGATTCTCTTTAAACACTGAGTTTGTATACTGATCCACCTGCCAGAGGCAAAAATGGCATCTAGTACTTCATTTCTCATTGGATTCTCTGCAAGTCCACAGAATGTCTGTACTGTAATCACTTGGGGAGTGTAAAGAATAAAAAAAGAGATTTCTATGCCTCAAACGGATTCTGAGCCAGTAGGTCTGGAGTCCTAGAATCTACATGTTGAGACTTTCCCCCCGTAGGAATTCCCAGACCTGTCTATAATCACAAGAGAAAGCAAGTGAGTGAATGATGAAGCAGATGAACCAGGCCCTAGCATCCACTTTCCCCTGACACAGCCCCTTTTATTTTTCCCTTTGCCACTTGTTGCCATTGATCTTCCTATCCAAGGAGAGGAGATTGGCACTCTAAGAAGCTGAAAACAAATATTGAAGAATAGAATGTTTTTTATCAAAAGCAGTAGTGTAGCAGCAACAGTTCTTAGTCTAGTTTGGTGGATGAACAGTCCAGTTAGGCAGTGGGGCTCTCTGTCCCTTATCAAATCAGGACTAATTAGTTGATCTTGAATGCTCTTGGAGGTGTAAGATAGGGCTGGGTGTTCCTGAGAAACACCTGCAGCCTTAGGCCCACTCTAATAACTTTGAAAACCTCTGAACCTTGGTTGCAGCTATCCAAAGAGTCAGACTCTCTACCTGGGCAGGTGATATATGATCTCACAACTTCAGTGTCTGTCACTCTCAAACTAGCTTACACTTTAGTTCAGTTGTTCAACAGCATCCGACTCTTTGTGATCCCATGGACTGCAGCATGCCAGGCCTCCCTGTCCATCACCAACTTCCGGAGCTTGCTCAAACTCATGTCCATCGAGTCGCTGATGCCGTCCAACCATCTCATCCTCTATCATCCCCTTCTCCTCCTGCCTTCAGTCTTTCTCAGCATCAGGGTCTTTTCCAATGAGTCAGTTCTTTGAATCAGTGGCCAAAGTATTGGAGTTTCAGCTTCAGCATCAGTCCTTCCAGTGAATATTCAGGACTTTAGGATGGAAAGCTTACACTGTGGTGTCTCTAGTTTAAGATCTTTAGAGAGAGAATCTCATCACTGACTAGCCAATCAGAAACCTACTCTGAGATTGAAGGTCAGAGCTAACTTTGAGAAGGACATTAAAAACTTGCTTTTGGTTGGCTTGCAAAATAGGATTAAATGATTCTTTGTAATTCCTTTTCATTTTATTTATTTCTTAGGTAACACTATTATATCCCTAAATCAACTATAATGATTTTTTTTTGTTAGAACTACAAATATGACATCAACCTAGTTTTACATGTGAAATAAATACCATGTATACTATTTAAGATATTTATCAAGTAATTTCATGGCAGACATTATCATTGTTTCTTCGTATTTTAATAACAAAATGTATACTATGTTAAGTTGGAGATAAAGTAACAGATATTATTTAATATATTTAAAATGTAATGTCATATATTTTACCTTTGTTGTGCTGACATATGGAAATGGTGGTAGCAATTTAATTCTGAGACTTCAGTATAAGTAATGAAAGCCATTACTTTAATAAATTTGTCTTTTGTAGAATTGCAGAGACATTGAAGACATTTGAAGGGCTTCCCTGATAGTTCAGTTGGTAAAGAATCCACCTGCAATGCAGGAGACCCTAGTTCGATTCCTGGGTTGGGAAGATTCGCTGGAGAAGGGATAGGCTACCCCCTTCAGTATTCTTGGGCTTCCCTTGTGGTTTCGATCCCTGGGTTGGAAAGATCCTAAGCAGTTGCATGGCACAAACCAGTTATGTGTTAAGCCCACAGAGTATGATGTCAGTACCTCAGGGTTCATTTAAGAACATGTGTATTTTATACCTTTAACTATGAGTTATCAAGATAGTTATTCTGACTTTTAAAAAATTATTTTATTTTTCCAGATCCAGTCCCTCTGTGGAACTTCTAAACATCTGCTATTAGTGGAAGTGCTGTTTTCTGCACAATGAAGTCAACATCTTAAATTACACCAGCGTTCGTGTGGTTCTGATTCATCTGCTCTGGTTCACGAAGCTTGAGATCTAAGGCAAACAGGGTCTTTTGCAATGACAATATGACTAATAGTAAAGGAAGATCTATTATTAATAAATCAAGTGGTGGTCGAAGCAGTGGAGGAGGTTTTGTGGACTGGACTTTAAGTTTAAATACAATTCAGTCTGATAAGTTTTTAAACTTACTGTTGAGTATGGTTCCAGTAATATACCAGAAAAACCAGGAAGACAGGCACAAAAAAGGAAATAGCATTTGGCAAGATGGGTTATCACCTGCAGCGCAGACTTTCAGTAATAGATCCGAACAGCACATGGAATATCACAGTTTCTCGGAGCAGTCTTTTCATGGCAACAGTGGGCACACGGCGTCAAGCTGTAGCCAAAAGTATGATGACTATGCCAACTACAATTACTGTGATGGAAGGGAGGCTTCAGAAACTACAGCCATGCTGCAAGATGACGATGGATCTAGTGATGGTGATGAAGATGTCATTGTGGAGACAAGCCAGAAGTTACCAAAGGAGTCCAGTGGTGTCATGGCACTGCAGATCCTTGTGCCGTTTTTGTTAGCTGGCTTTGGGACAGTCTCAGCTGGCATGGTTTTGGATGTAGTGCAGGTGGGTTTTCATCTTTGTTTGATTTCACTGGCTTTGTTGTTTAAAGTGCATTGTGTCAGCTACTAACCTCAGACATTATATTTAGTTTTAATTTATCCCTTAGTTAAAATGAACTGATGCAGGCTCTGGTGGAGAATCTGCTCTTTCTAGGTGTCTTTTGTTTGTCTTCCTTTAGAAATTCTAAGAGAATTGTCTGATTCTGACCATAAAGTAATTCTTCATAAAATATTAAATATAAAGTAATCCCAAATAGGGTAAATCAGCTAAGTGAATAACTCAATATATTATATTTAAATATATTATATTTAAATACATCCCTGTTTTAAAAATGAAAAATAATGTATGTTCATTAAAATGAACTCAAACAATGCAGAGTATTAAGTCAATGATAAAAAGTCCTGCTCCTCATCTCCAAATTAAAACTCTCTTACCCTCTGGAGGTTACCATTGTTAAGAGTTTGCAGTATATACTTGCAGACGACTTTTCTGTGCTTATATACAAGCATATGTGCAGAGGGTTTTTTTTTTTAAATAAAAATTAAATTCCGTATGTATTTTTCTCAGTTTATTTTCACTGCTTATTAATATATCTTGGACATGTTTCTAAATTAGTAAAAAGGATATTTAGCATTTTAAAAAGAGTGCTTGATATTTTCATTATATGTATATATATACCAAAATTTACTTATTCATTCTCCTATGCTGGTACTATAACAAATATCCTTACAAATTTATCTTTATAGACTCATACTAATTTTTTCATAGGATAGATTTTAAAAATGGGATTGTTGGGTATTAGAGAAGGTGTGTGTGTTTAAAATTTCATAGGTATTGTCAAATTGCCTTTCAAAAATTTTGTACCAACTTGTAGTCCTTCCAGAAATCTATAAATACTTTTATTTTTCCATACCCTTATCAACATTTGATGTTCTTGATCTCTTTCATTTTTGCCAGTTGATAGGAAAATGTTATCCTGTTTGAATTAGCATTAATTACTATTAATGTTTTAGCCTCTTTTCATATGTTTATTGGCCATTCTTACCTTTTCCGTGAATGCTTCTTGTATGAATTACTCTTTTGTATCTTATCCATTTTTTAAGGTGTATTTTTTTCTTTTTAATTTATATTTTATTGAAGGATAATTGCTTTGCAGAGCTTTGCTGTTTTCTGTTAAACCTCAGCATGAATCAGTCACAGGTATACACATGTCCCCTCCCTTTTGACCCTCCCTCCCATCTCCCTCCCCATCCCACCCCTCTAGGTTGATACAGAGCCCCTGTTTGAGTTTCCTGAGCCAGACAGCAAATTCCCAGTTGGCTATCTATTTTACATATGGTGATGTAAGTTTCCATGTTACTCTTCCCATACATCTCTCTATTGTTCAGCCGCGGATGCTGGCATGTGGGGAGAGAGAGGCTATGGGGATGGCTCCATCTCCTACGCAGGCCTCAGCAGTATCGCCTTGCTTCCATGGCTGCCTGGCTTCCATGCCTTCCACAGGCATTTCCCACCGCAGTCTCCTCCCTCACATCCCCTCGATCCGTCTCTCCACAGTCAGCAGCAGCCCTGGCCCTGGAATTGCTCCACAATCCCTAAACTCCAGCTCCCAGCCGCTGAGCCTTCCAGGGGATCTGCATCCCTGTCCGGGGTGTGTATGGCTGCGGCAAGGACTGTCTGATTCTCATTCCATTTAGGCCGCCACAGATCAGCTGTTTCACAGCCTTAAATGTTTCTCCTCTGACTCAGACAATTGCCCCGATATGGGAATCGGACTCCTGCTTCAGTTCCGCCACCGCTGAGGGCAGGTCCAGTCCTACTAACACTCCTGTTTCCCCCCCAGTTCCTTCGTCCTACTAAGTTTTGCGTGCTTCTATATATTCTTTTCCGCTGGTCAGCTACTCCTGTCTGCCCTCAACTGGTGTTCTGCATGAACTTATGTGGCTGAAGGTGTATTCCTGATGTATCCGTGGAGAGAGATGTACTCCAGGTCCACCTACTCCTCTGTTATCTTGTTCTTTCTTTTATCCATTTAAAAATGTGTACATTATTTATTTGCTTGTAGGAGTTCTTAATGTAGTATTATATAAAGTTACAAAATTACCTGTTATATAATTACCTTTCTAACATAGTACATTGTAAAAAGGTAGCATTCTGTTCCTATCAATTTTCATTCCTCAGAAAAAGATTATCTCTAGGAAAGTGTTAGATACATTATCGGAATGTGCCTTTCTCTTCCATTTTGTGCCCATAAAGGAAATCTCAGGTCATTTATGACTCTAAGACACTTTTAAACACATAAGATTTTTATCTAAATGGAAAATGTACATTTTATCTAAATAGAAACATAATTTTTATACCATCATGTGGAAAAAAGATATGAAAAGAACTGTTAAGTATATTGAATTTTTGAATAGACTATAATACTAAAGGGGGAACCAAACCTATCTGTCCACTTGAAATATGATTGTTTTAAATTATTACCATAGCATCATAACTGCTAAAATGAATGTAATGTTTTGGGTTGACTTTTTTTCTGACTTTTTGGTGATAATTATTCAGAAGAAACACTCAACAGTTAGCTGTATATAGCATGATAACATCTGTAGGAAAAATATGTTAGTGTGTATAGATTGTTAGGTAGAACAGTTATGTAACTTACTATGTCCCTTCCTCTGGTGTATGCTCTCCGATTTCTTGATATTTGAGAGAAGAGAAGAGCTTGTGTGTAATTGGGAAAAGTTGCATTTGTGATTTATAAATTTTTTCCTGGTTTGTGTGTTTGTGACTCGTGCTGCGTCTTCACTGCTGCGTGCGGGCTTCGCTGTGGTTGCCAAGAGCCGGGGCTGCTCTCTGGCTGCAGTGCCCTGGCTTCTCCCTGCAGGAGCTTCTCCCGTTGCAGAGCATGGACTCCAGGGTGCATGGGCTTCAGTAGTTTCGGGTCCCGGGTTGTCCAGAGCGCGTGCTCATTAGCTGTGCCCAGGCTTTGTTGCGTCACAGCCTGTGGGGTCTTCCCGGATCAGAAATCAGACCCGTGTCTCCTCATGGGCAGGCGGACTCTTCACCACTGAGCCACCATGGAAGCCCTTGCTTTTATGATTTTATGAACGTTTAACGCTGCTAGCCCTAAGAACTTCATAGTGTTAATCTTTGCTGTTAAAAAGCGTGAAGGTATAATGTAAATGTTTTGAAAGATTTAATTTGATGAGGTTTTCAAAACTTATTAGATTGTGACATTTAAAATATATAGAGTGTAAGAAGCAGAAATATACAGCTCAGTGAACTTTCATGACACAAATAACTGTATGACGGTCACTTGGGTCAACAAATAGAGTCTTACCTGTATTTCATTAGTCTTGCTCGGTACTCCCTTACAAAAGCTTTTCTGTCTTCCCCATCACCAAAGATAATCAATAACCTGATATTTCTCAGTACTTTTTTGTCTTTAAAAGTGTGTATTATTAAACACCATTGCTTGGGTTTGCTTAATTCTTTTTTAAAATTTATGCAGTGGAAGTATGGAGTATACCTTTATGTTTGGGTTTTTTTTGGGTCAACATTATGTAAGTTTTAGAAAACTGTTGGTCATGTATTTTTATTGCTGTGTTGTAATCCAGTGTACAAATACATCACAATTTATCCATCCTACTGTTTTCCTCAGTGCATTCTACTGTTGATGGACTTCGGGCTGAATTGTGTTTCCAGGCTCTTGGTGTACCTCTGCATGCATTTCTCTTGGGTATATAGGTAGAAATGGAATCTCTAGGTCTTAGAATATGCAGGTATTTAAATGTAGTATTTGTCAAATGGCTTTCCAAAGTGGTTGTACCAATTTACAGACAAATGTAGCCGTATATGAGCAGTTCCGCTGTCCTACATTATTATTTATACAAGGTATCAGCAGTCTTTTTTTTTTTTCCAGCAGTCTTTTTAAAAATGATCTTGTGGTGTAGTGTCTAAGTTGTGTCCGACTCTTGTAATGCCATGGACTGTAGCCTGCCAGGCTCCTCTGTCCATGAGATTCTCCAGGCAAGAATACTGGAGTGGGTTGCCATTGCCTTCTCCAGGGGATCTTCCCGACCCAGGAATTGAACCCGAGTCTCCTGCATTGCAGGCAGATTCTTTACCAACTGAGGTACAAGGGAAGTCCAAAGTGATTTTAATGTACTTATTTATTTTTGGCTGTTCTTGGTCTTTGTTGCTGGGCTGGCTTTTGCTCTAGTTGCGGTGGGTAGGTGAGTAGGGGCTGCTCTCTGGTTGTGGTGTGCGGGCTTCTCACTGCAGTGGCTTCTCTTGCACGGGCTCTAGGGCGCGCAGGCTTCAGTGGCCGCAGCACGTGGGCTCAGCAGCGTGGCTCAGCGGGCTCCAGAGCACAGGCTCGGTAGTTGTGATGCACAGGATTTGTTGCTCCGCGGCATGTGGCATCTTCCCAGATCAGGGATTGAACCCACGTCTCCTTCATTGTCAGGTGGATTCTTTGCCAGTGAGCCATCAGGGATGCCCTAGCGGTCATTTTAATTTTAGAAATTCTGGCATATGTGGGGTGGTATGTTGAGGTTTTAAGTGGGATTTTCCTATGATGATGTTTGCTGATCATTTGTGTATCATTGGTGAAGTTTCTTTGCCCATTTTCGTATATAGTTGTTTGTCTTTCTTTTTATTATTGATTTATAGGAGTTATTTTTATATTATAGATGTAAGCCCTTTAGTGAAAGTGAAAAGTGGAAGTGTTAGTCGCTCAGTCATGTCTGACTCTTTGTTACTCCGTGAACTGTGGTTCACCAGGCTCCTCTGTCCTTGGGGATTCCCCAGGCAAGAATAGTGGAGTGGGTAGCCATCGCCTTCTCCAGAGGATCTTACCAACCCGGGGATCAAACCCGGGTCTCCTACATTGCAGGCAGATTCTTTACCATCTAGCCACCAGGGAAGCCCCAAGCCCTTTAGTTATAGGTAATACACATATTCCGCACCAACCGCCGGCCCACCCCACCCCCCACCCCGAGGCTTGCTTTTTTACTCTCAGTGGTATGTTTTGATGAGCAGAAGTTCTTAATTTTTATACAGTCCTCTTTTCTCTACTTTTCTATGGTCTGTGCTTTTTGTCTGCTGTTTAAGAAATCTATCTACACCCTGTGAATTAAGATATTCTTCTATAATACTTCCTCGAAGTGTCATTGTTTTGTCTCTTACACTTTGATCTTTCCCTCCCTGGAATCCATTCTGTATAGAGTGTGAGGTAGGGGTTCTATTTTTTCTTTTCCACATGGATTTCCATATGTGTCCTCACTATTGTATAACTAAAATATGTGTTGTAAGTCAAGTGCCCGTTTGTGAGTGCCCGTTTCTGGGCTCTCAATTCTGTTCCTTATGTGTATTTATGTCTCTTGTCCTGAAAGCCAGACTGTCATCATTACTCTGTAAGTCTTGCTATCTAGTAGAGAATTTTCTCTCCTTAGGCTTCCAGGAGAGTGCTTTGGTTATTCTTTCCCTTTGCATTTCCATGTATGTTTTTAGTGTAAAAACATGTCAGTTTTCAAAAAAGGTTGTTGCAGTTGCGAGTCAGAGATAATTAGGGGGCGAACTGGCTCTGTTGTTCCATGTTTGTGGAATAATAGTCCTCCATTTGTTTAGGTCATCTTTAATTCCCCTCACTGATGTTTTACAGTTTCTGAACAAAAGTCTTTTACATTTTTAGTTGGGTTCGTTTCTAGTTATTTGATACTTTTTAATGCTATTGTAAGGGCTTCCTGGGTGGCTCAGTGGATAAAGACTCCGCCTGCTAATGCAGGAGACAGAGGAGACACAGATTTGATCCCTGGGGGGGGGGGAAGAGCCCCTAGAGGAGGAGATGGCAACCTAGGCCAATATTCTTGCCTGGAGATTTCCATGGACAGAAGAAGCTGGTGGGCTACAGTCCATGGCGTCACAAAGAGCTGGACATGACTAAGCGACTAATCACACAGTCCAATACTTTTCTAAGTGATACAGTTCTAAAAAAATGATTTTCTATTTGTTGCAGGTATGTTCATGTATCTATAGAGGTAAAAGTGAGTGCCATAGGAATTCTGTAGAGATAGCAAAAAGACCTGTAGGAGTATAGAATGCCTGCTTTTACTTATTCAAGATTTTCCAAAGGAGTAAGCTTTTGTGCCAGTCTAAACTACCTCTTTGTGCTTATGCCTTGAACATCCTTTATATTCATTTTTGGTCCCAGATTAGTAAAAGAGCATATAAAGCACCAGTTATAGTACCTGGGAGATAACCATTGCATAAGTGGTGTAATAGTAACAAGTATCATTCTTTGCATGAATGTTCCCTGTTAAGACTCTGCGTGAGTTTTCTCATTTGATGCCCATAAGGAAGACTCTCCAGTAGGTGATGTTATTCTTATTTTATGAAGCTTAGAAATTTGCCTAAGGTCACACAAGTGGTAAGGGGATGGATTAAACCCAAGTTTGTTACTCTAAAACTCATGCTTTCAACTATTATACCATCTCCTTATTTTTAGGGAACCTAGCTTATCTTTGGATCAGTTCAGCTTAGTTCAGTCGCTCAGTCGTGTCTGACTCTTTGTGATCCCATGGACTGCAGCACACCAGGCTTCCCTGTCCATCACCAACTCCTGGAGCATGCTCAAACTCATGTCCATTGAATCGGTAATGCCATCCAGCCATCTCATCCTCTGTCCCTTTCTCCTCCTGCCTTTATTCTTGCCCAGCATCAGGGTCTTTTCCAGTGAGTCTGTTCAGATAAATAAATAAATAAATAAATATATATATATATATATATATATATATATCTACCTCAGATATAAGTAGATCTGGGGCTTACATTTATGATTAAATTCATGATTACCTTCTCTCTGTCTTTCACTTCAACTTTTGTTTGTGGCCCTCATTCACTCCTATTGCAGGTGGCTGCTGACAGTTGTGAGGTCATATCCTTTTAGTTTGTATTACAGAAGCAAAGAATGAGTTAGTCTTCTGTAAGTTGGCAAATTCTAGGGCAAAGCTCAGTAGTTGGCTTATCTTTGGTCACATGCTTACCCCCAGGATCAGTGGGTGATGATTAGCCCAGTGAAATTTACATTTCTATCCCTGAAACAGAGGGGCATTCAGATCAGTAATTTTACCATAACTACACACAAAAAAAGGAATGTAACTGCTTCTCAATAGAGAGGGAATGAATATTGTTGCAAGGAAAATGGAGATGAAAGAGTATGAAGAGGCAAGAGCACCAGCGTTACAGCAGAGACCCCTGACACATGGGACTTTATCTGAATCAGTGGTTCTCCAGGCGTGCTCCTTGAACCAGCAGCATCTGGGAGCTTGTTAGATACACGAATTCTCAAGCTCCATTCCAGTTCCTCTGAATCAGAAACTATCAGGGTGGGCCCCAGCAGTCTGTATAAGCATTCCTGTTGTCTTGACAGGCTTCCCTTGTGGCTCAGCTGGTGGAGAATCTGTCTGCAATGCGGGAGACCTGGGTTTGATCCCTGGGTTGGGAAGATCCCCTGGAGAAGGGAAAAGCTACCCACTCCAGTATTCTGGCCTGGAGAATTCCATGGACTATACAGTCCATGGGGTCGCAAAGAGTTTTATGGATAAAAGTTTGAGAACTAATCATCTGAACTAATCCAAGTTCCTTTCTTGTTAGTAAATGGGGTTGGGTAGAATAGTTAGGCCAAATAGTTTTTGGTCCCATTTAAGTAGTTCAGTTCAGTTCAGTCACTCAGTCATGTCTGACTCTTTGCGACCCCATGAATTGCAGTCCGCCAGGCCTCCCTGTGCATCACCAACTCCTGGAGTTTACTCAAACTCATGTCCATCGAGTCAATGATGCCATCCAGCCATCTCATCCTCTGTCGTCCCCTTCTCCTCCTGCCCCCAACCCCTCCCAGCATCAGGGTCTGTTCCAATGAATCAACTGTTTGCATGAGGTGGCCAAAGTATTGGAGTTTCAGCTTCAGCATCAGTCTTTCCAATGAACAGTCAGGACTGATCTCCTTTAGGATGGACTGGTTGGATCTCCTTGCAGTCCAAGGGACTCTCAAGAGTCTTCTCCAACATCACAGTTCAAAAGCATCAGTTCTTTGGTGCTCAGCTTTCTTCACACTCCAACTCTCACATCCATACATGACCACTGGAAAAACCATAGCCTTGACTAGATGGACCTTTGTTGGCAAAGTAATGTCTCTGCTTTTTAATATGCTATCTAGGTTGGTCATAATTTTCCTTCCAAAGAGTAAGCATCTTTTAATTTCATGGCTGCAGTCACCATCTGCAGTGATTTTGGAGCCCCCCAAAATAAAGTGAGCCACTATTTCCACTGTTTCCCCATCTATTTGCCATGAAGTGATGGGACCAGATGCCATGATCTTAGTTTTCTGAATGTTGAGCTTTAAGCCAACTTTTTCACTCTCCTCTTTCACTTTCATCTAGTAGGGCCCAGACCAAAAATCCAGCCTAATGCCTTACACAGAGCAGATGTTCCAGTGATTCCTTGATAATATAATGAATGAAATAAATTTCAACTCTACCTGTGTTGTAAAGATCCCTGAATTTTGATAATCAAATTTAAGAGTTTTAAGTCATAGGATGTCAGATTCGGAAATCCTCAGAAACCACTTGATCCAAGCCCCTTGTTTTTTCTTCCCTTACTAAAAATGAACAGAGTTGTAAATGATTTACCCGAGAATATACGCATATACGGCTAGTAAATGACAGAGCCCTGTATTGCATAAATCCTGCTCCCTATATAGCATGCTATATATGTATCTCAGATTTGTCTATAGATTTTATCTGTCACATAGGATTAGTGATAGCCACTCATCCATCTAGACGAAATACAAGTAAACTGAGCTAATCCCTTTGGACTTTCCAATCGTTCCTAGGTAAATTTATACTTAGAATATTATTGGAAGCTGATGGCTACAAAACCCCAAGATCTTCTTGTATTTTATGAAGATGATATTATTGGAATGCTGAAGAATCTTCCTTTGAAATCAACTATAGCATGACTCTCAAGTATTCCTTAATTACTACGCTGCTAAGGCAGTTTGTCTGTGTTTCCGAATTCACATGGAATGATGCATTAACCCTGGGACTCTGAGTAACAGTTTTTCTGATGTATAAAGCAGAGAGATCAGAGAGGAAAGGGATGGTGTGTTGACGTTTTGTGGATTAAATACCAGTGTGTTTTAAAAAGTGCAAAGAGAAGGTAAGAGAACAGTATCAGTGTTAGATTAATTTTTTTGTCATCAGTTTCTCATTTCGCAAAGCTAGGGACATCACATTTGTCCCTCCTTACAAGGTATAGCTATAGTTTTAAGAGTTTGTATTAAAGATAAAATTCCTCTTTTAACACAACTGTGACCTGAGGAAGGCACTAGCACTGTGATGTAATGGTTCTGGTTTTTATTTCAAAAATAATAAATGTAATTCTACTTCTGGGAAGCTGCAGTAAATATGCTTTCACTTTTCCTTCCCATTAAGTATCCCCAAACCCCAGAAACTTTATATAAAACACACATAAGAAGATTCTGAAAGGCAGAAAGAAGAAAGAGGCTGGCTAGGCCCCTTAGGGCTCAAGGAGCAAAACATTGATGAGTTCCCGAGGTTTTCTTCTGCTTCATATAGCCCAGAAAGTGAAAGTGTTAGTCGCTCAGGTCATGTTTGACTTTTTGTGACCCCCACGGACGGTAGCCCTCCAGGCTCCTCTGTCCATGGAATTCTCCAGGCAAGAATACTGAAGTGGGTAGCCACTTCCTTCTCAAGGGGAGCTTCCCGACCCAGGGATCAAACCTGGGTCACCTGCATTGCGGGCAGATTCTTTACTGTCAGCCACCAGGGAAGCCCACGTATATCCCAGATTTGGGGCTAAAAGAGCTGGCAGCAGAGAGATGCAAACAAGGGCAGACAAAGCCAAACCAACCTAAGTCTGGTCTCTGTAGCCAAAGGACTAGGAGAGGAATGCCCTAACAGGACAGAAAAGTTTTAGACAATAACTGCTCTGCTCCAGCCAAACACTACAGAGAAAACTGTGGCCCCACCCACAGCCACCTCAGCAGAGCCCCCGTGGTGCGCCTGGAGGGCATTGTGCTAAGGAAAATAAAATAGAGAAAGACAAATACTGCTTGGTCTCTCTTATCAAAGAAGAGTCAAAGTCACAAAAACTGAGAGTAGAATGGTAATTGCCAGGGCCTGAGGGGGTGAAGGAAATGGGGAGACGCTGGTTAAAGGGTACAGACTTTCACTTACAAGCTAAGTATGTTCTGAGGATCTAATGTACACATGGTGACTGTAGTTGATAATACTGTATTGTATACTTGATATTTGCTAAGAGAATAGGTCTTAAGCATTCTCACTGAAAAAAGAAAAAGTAACTGTGAGGTGATGAATATGTTAATTAACTGGTGGAATTCCTTTGATAATGTGTATGTATTTTAAGTCATCCTGCTGTACCCTTTAATATATTACAGCTCTGTTTGTCAGTTATCCCTCAGTGAAGCTGGGGGCCTGGGTGGGGTGAGGGAGGCTGGAATGAGGTGCTGTAGTACTTAAGCCAAGATGGTGTCAGAGAAGGGCAAGTAGAGTGCTGGGAATTTCATCTTGTCAGCTGATGAGAGGCCCCCGAGATGCCTGGAAGGAGAAATAGAGAACTCCACAGTTATAGTTGGAGACGTCAGCACTCTTCTCTCAGTAATTGATAGAACAACTAGATAGTAGATCTTATAGAAGAATTTGACAACAGCACCAATCAACAAGATCTAACTGACATTTATAGAACACTCCACCCAAAAAACAGCAGAATGCCATTCTGTTCAAGCTCTTACTGATCATATTTAGAGATAGTTCATATCCTGAGCCATCACAGAAACCTCAACAAATTCAAAATATTGAAATCAGAGTATGTTCTTCGACCACAGTGTAATCAAACTTGAAAGCAGTAACAGCAAAAATCTTCAGAGATGAAACAGCATACTTTCAGATAATCCGTTGATGGAAGAGGAAGTCTCAAGAAAAATGAAAAACAAAACAAAACATTGAACTGAGTGAAAATGAAAGTACAACATCAAAATTTGTGAGTCACAGGTGCAGTGGTCCAGAGATAGAAATTTATAGAACTGAATGCATACCTCAGAATTTAAAAAAATCTCAAATCAATAATCTAAGCTCCCATCTCAGACTTAGAAAAAATGAATAGAATATACCAAAAGCAAGCGGAAGAAAGTAAGTAATAAATATAAAAGCAAAACTCAATGACATTGAAAGCAGGAAGATAATAGAAAAAAAAATTAGTGAAACAAGCATTTGATTCTTTCAAAAGATCAGTAAAACTGACAATTTGTAGCAGACTGACAACGAAAACCAAGAGAGAAGACATTACCAGTATCATAACAACATAGGGGATATCACTATAGATTGTGCAGACATCAAAAGGGTAACTAAAGAAATGCTATAAATGACTCTGCACACATAAATTTTACAGCTTAAAGTGTAAATGCAGTTACCTCATTTCACCAAAAATGAAGTGGGTATTTTGAATAGCTCTTACTAAGGAATTTGAATTCATACTTTTAGAAACTCCCCAAAAAGAAATCTTCAGACACAGATAGTTTCACCCGAAAATTCTACCAAATGTTTAAAGCAGAATTAACACTAATTCTACACAAGCTTTTCTGGAAAATTGATAGGGAAGGAACACTTAGCAATTCACTTTAAGAAGCTAGTATTACCCAGATACCAAACCAAAGACAATGCAAAACACAAACAAACCAACTCAACCCCATCTCCCAAAACCCACAGACCAATAGTTCTCCTGAACCTAGACAAAAAAATCCTTAACAAAACATTGGCAAATAGAATTTAGCAACATATAAAATGAATTATATACACCATGGAAAATGAGGTTTATTCCAGGGATGAAAGTCTTGTTCATGATTTGAAAATCACTGTAATTCACCATATAAACGGGCTAAAGAAGAAAATCACATGACTGTATCAACTGATACAGAAAAAGCAGTTGACAAAATTCAACATGCATTCATGATAAAAAACAAACTTAAATAAGAATAGAGTAGAACTTCTTCAGTTCAGTTCAGTCACTCAGTTGTGTCCGACTCTTTGCAACCCCATAAATCGCAGCACACCAGGCCTCCCTGTCCATCACCAACTCCCAGAGTTTATCCAAACTCATGCCCGTCGAGTTGGTGATGCCATCCAGCCATCTCATCCTCTGTCGTCCCCTTCTCCTGCCCCCAATCCCTCCCAGCATCAGAGTCTTTTCCAATGAGTCAACTCTTCTCATGAGGTGGCCAAAGTATTGGAGTTTCAGCCTCAGCAGCAGTCCTTCCAATGAACACCTAGCACTGATCTCCTCTAGGATGGACTGGTTGGATCTCCTTGCAATCCAAGGGACTCTCAAGAGTCTTCTCCAACACCACAGTTCAAAAGCATCAATTCTTCGGCGCTCAGCTTTCTTCACACTCCAACTCTCACATCCATATATGACCACTGGAAAAACCATAGCCTTGACTAGACGGACCTTTGTTGGCAAAGTAATGTCTCTGCTTTTTAATATGCTATCTAGGTTGGTCATAATTTTCCTTCCAAAGAGTAAGCATCTTTTAATTTTATGGCTGCAATTACCATCTGCAGTGATTTTGGAGCCTCAAAAAATAAAGTCTGACACTGTTTCCACTGTTTCCCCATCTATTTGCCATGAAGTGATGTGACCAGATGCCATGATCTTAGTTTTCTGAATGTTGAGCTTTAAGCCAACTTTTTCACTCTCCTTTTTCACTTTCATCAAGAGGCTTTTTAGTTCTTCTTCACTTTCTGCCATAAGGGTGGTGTCGTCTGCATATCTGAGGTTATTGATATTTCTCCCAGCAATCTTGATTCCAGCTTGTGCTTCTTCTAGCCCAGCATTTCTAGTGATGTACCCTGCATATAAGTTAAATAAGCAGGGTGATAATATACAGCCTTGACATACTCCTTTTCCTATTTGGAACCAGTCTGTTGTTCCAAGTCCAGTTCTAACTGTTGCTTCCTGACCTGCATATAGGTTTCTCAAGAGGCAGGTCAGGTGGTCTGGTATTCCCATCTCTTTCAGAATTTTCCACAGTTTATTGTGATCCATACAGTCAAAGGCTTTGGCATAGTCAATAAAGCAGAAATAGATGTTTTTCTGGACCTCTCTTGCTTTTTCAATGATCTAGCAGATGTTGGCAATTTGATCTATGGTTCCTCTGCCTTTACTAAAACCAGCTTGAACATCTGGAAGTTCACAGTTCATGTATTGCTGAAGCCTGGCTTGGAGAATTTTGAACATTACTTTACTAGCATGTGAGATGAGTGCAGTTGTGCAGTAGTCTGAGCATTCTTTGGGATTGCCTTTCTTAGGACTTCCTCAACCTTGTACTTAATGGTGAAATACTGAACGCTTTTCCCCTAAGAACAGGCTCAAAGCAAGGATGTCCACACTCATTACGTTTATTCAGCATAATGCAATAATTTAAGAAAAAGAAATAAAAGACATACAGGTTGGACAGAAGGAAATAAAACTTCCTGTTTGCAGATGACATGATGGTCTTCTTTGAAAATTCCAAGGAATCTACCAAAATCAAAACAAAAACTCCAAGAACTGATAAATGAGCTCAGTAAGGCCACGGATACCCAATATGTACAAAAAATAAATTCAGATTCTAGCAATGAGTACGTTGAAATTTAAAAATAACTGTCAACTGAAAAAAATGCACAATGTGAGAGTTGTGAGTTAAGTTTTATTTGAGGCAATATGAACAGCCTGGGAGACAGCACCTTAGATAGCTTTGAGAGACTGCTCCAGAGAAACAGGCGGATTTTGATAAAGGGGTGCACATGCAGTGAAGCATATATTTTTGTGTAGAAAGTTTTTGCTGGTCTCGTGAAGCTTCCTCTAATCATGAGAAACAGTCGTCACCATGAAGGACTTTAGTGTTTTTCTAGATATGAAGAGATAGACGAATTTGGCTCATAAAATCAGCTGAGAATATCTGACTATCTGAAGACCTGTGCTGCCAGTTTTCCAGAGCACCTCATTTCTGCTGTCCACCCTGAAGTCCTTCAGGGGGTGTTGGAGGTCAACGGCTGCAGCAGCACCTGATTTAATCCTTGTAGATTGCAAGTACCCATGGCAAGTTCCAGTTTGTGGTTGATGACAATAACATTTACTCAAAAAGTAAATACCTGGATGTAAATCTTAAAAAACGCGTACAGGATTTATATGCTGAAAGCTACAAAACACCAATGAAAGAATCAAGGAGCATCTAAATAAATGGAGAGACTTGTATTCATGGCTTAGAAGATTTGACATAGTGAAGATGTCAGTTCTCCCCAAATTGATGTAGTGTATAACAGAACTTTTAAAATCTTCTTAAGATCTTTTAGAATAGTATTCTAAAATGTACATGCAAAGGGACAGAATGTAGAATTTTCTTTTTTGAAAATAAAGTGGAAAGGATCTGTCTCCTTGATTCCAAGTTTATTAAAATGACCACAGTAATCATTGTGGTATTGGTGGAGGGGTGAACATGCCTAGACTTGACACCAAGAGGATGATCCACAAAAGGAAAAAAGGATGAATTGGACTTCATCAAATAAAAATTTTGTTCTGTGAATGACTCCATTAAAGGGACGAAAACACAGGCTACCAAGTGGAAGAAAATATTTGCAAACCACACATCTGACAAAAGACTAGAATAAAGAACTCTCAAAAGCTCAACAATAAAAACAAAAACAGCCCAGTTAGAAAATTGGCAAAAAAACATAAAGGCATTTCACTGAAGAATGTGTACAGATTGTAAATAAGCTTGAAAAGATATTCAGTATCTTTCACCATTAGAGAATGCAAATGAAAACCACAATGAGCTATCACTATGTACCTATCAGAATGGTTAAAAACAGTGGTAGTATCAAATGCCATTGAGAATGCAGAGAAATGGTATCACTCATATATTGCTGGTGGGAATTTAAAATGATACAGTCACTCTGGAAAACACTTTAACAGTTTCTTTAAAGACAAAACAACCACCTAGACATTAACTGCCTTGCAACCTAGATACTGCACTCCTGGGCATTTATTGCAGAGAATGAGGACTCATGCTTATCCAACTCCTGAATGTGAATGTTTACAGCTGCTTTACTCGTAATAGCCAAGAACTGGATACACCCCAGATGTCCTTCAATAACTGAATGGTTAAACTTTGGTAAATCCATATGCTGGAATACTACTCAGCAACAAAAAGGAATGAACTATTGACACATGCAGCAATCTAGACGAATCTCCAGAGAATTATGCTGAGTGGAAAAAGCAAATCTCAAAAGGTTATACATACTATATTCATTTATAAAAATTCTTGAGTTGACATTTTATAGACATGAAGAGCTGATTAGTGTTTGCCAGGGACTAAGAAGGGACTGGAAGTGAAAAGTGGACATGGCTATTAAAGGGCAATAAAGAATCTTTGTGATAGAAATGTGCTGTATATTGACTATCAATGTCATTATCCTGGTTGTGAGATTGTCCTAGAGTTTTGAGAGATATTAGCATTGGGGTGAATTTGATACAGGGTACATGGGAATCTCTGTATTATTTTTTATAATTGCATGTGAATCTATAATTATTTCAAAAAGTTTAATGAAAAAACATGTATCTGGTTGAGCATATCTAAGCTGTATGAAAGAATATGTAATGGAGAAAAGAGTCTTCTGCGTGCCCTTACCCTATTCTCTTCTTTAGAATTTAATGGTATAGTTTTTCTTTTTTTTTGTCTCCTTCAACTGAAGTTAAATGAATGAAGATGCATACATACATCTTAATATGTGTGTGTAGTCACTAAAAAATACAATCAAAAAACACCCAATAATGTTGCCCTTTACCTTGCTCTTCTTAATTTATCTTGGAGCTTCCTTATAGATACACACAGATTTATCAGATTCTTCTCCAACTATGCAAAGATGTATCATTGTTTTTCTACCAAGTTACCTAATGGAGATTTAAAGTGCCTCAGATTTTTTGTGACTATGAACAATGATGAAATTGACTCGTTATATGTATGTGTTTGAACTTATGTTCAAGTTTATTTGTAAGGCAACTTTCCTTGAAGTAGAGTTTTTAGTTGACAATTATGTGTATTTTACATTTGATGCATATTGCTGAATTCCCCCCCAAAGTTAAACCTTTACATTTATGTTCTCACCAAAAGTATAATAGAGTGCCTATTTCCTTATATTAATACTCCTACCAATAGAGTATTATCCAAGTTGTTAAAAATTTAAATTTTTATTTTTTTTAACTTTTTATTTTGTATTGGAATATAGCTGATTAACAGTGTTGTAATAGTGTCAGGTGGACAGTTGAGGGACTTAGCCACACATGTATATGTATCCATTCTCCCCCAGACTCCAGTCATCCAGGCTGCCACATAACACTGAGCAGAGTTTCATGTGCTATACAGTAGGTCCTTGTTGGTTATCCATTTTAAATATAGCAGTGTGTACATGTCCATTCCAAACTCTCAAACTTTATCCAACTTTTTGACCTGTACCAGTCTCACAGAAGAAAGCTGATCATCTTTTAATTTGCATTTTATAATTATGAATGAGGTTGATCATTGAGTCATATGTTTAAAAGTGAATGGTTTGAACTTTTTAAAACTAAGTTAAAATGAGAAACAACTCTTGTCTATGTTTTAAAATTGCATAAGCATGTTTTACCAGTCAGATATTTTTAAACTTTTTCTATTTTTTCTTAAGACTCTATTTATGTATTCCCTAGCAGCAGCAGCAGCAGCAGCAGCTTATGTTATTCTTTTTTTTCCTTAAGTTTCATATTTGTTTGTCCTTTGGGGCACCAATGGATTTTTAGGTTTCAAATGTAGTACATTTGTAAGCAATCCAACATTACGTTTAAGGAGTGGGTTCTTGCCCAAGATTCTGGTTATTGACAGGTGTCCAAAATTAGGTAAGAAATCGATTTCCTGTAGGGCAGATTCTTGTGGAAGCTTAGCACTGCATGATAATCTGCCTCGGAGAATGTATTTGTATCATGGCAAAATTTGTAGGTAGGTGAAATTTACTGGGGGTGTTGCAGGAAGGGGGACCCCTTCCAGGGCCTGAAACTGGGCTCTTGTCTAACACTCGGAAACAAATTGTCGAAGGAGACACATGTGCTGACAAAGCAAGAGATTTTATTGGGAAAGGGCACTCGGGTGGAGAGCAGGAGGGTAAGGGAACCCAGGAGAACAGCTCTGCCACATGGCTTGCAGTCTTGGGTTTGATGGTGATGGCATTAGTTTCCGGGTTGTCTTTAGCCAATCAACTGACTCAGAGTCCTTCCTGGGGGTGCACGCCTTGTTCAGCCAAGATGGATGCCAGAGAAGAGGATTCTGGGAGGTGGTCGGACATGTGGTGTCTCCTTTTGACCTTTCCTGAACTCTTCCGGTTGGCGGTGGCTTATTAGTTCCGTGTTCCTTACCAGGACCTCCTGTCATAAAACAACTCATGCAAATGGTTACTGTGGTGCCTGGCCAGGGTGGGTGGTTTCGATCAGTGTGCTTCCCGTAACTGGAGCACTAACTGTATCAGCATTCCCTTTCTGGATTTTTTTTTTTTTTCCATTACTTCCTCCTTACAGGAAGATTAACTGATAATATGTTTTGGTGTTAGAACTAATAAACTCTCAATATTGTTATTTATTACAATGTACAGAAATGGTCCTGAACACAGTTGTATGAGGTAGGTACAATTATGACCCTATTTTAGGTGAAGAAAGTAAAGCATAGTTTTACATAGCATACTCAAGGCATACAGTAAAAATAGTGAAAGGTTGTTGCTGAGCCACTAAAGACACCAGAATTCTTGGCCTCCAGAGGAGAAGAATTCAATCTGGGGCCAGTGATGAGGCTTGATCTCTCAGAGCTTTTGTGTAATAAAGTTTTATTAAAGTATAAAGTATAAAAGAAATAGAGAAAGCTTCTGACATAGGCATCAGAAGAGAGCAGAAAGAGTGTCCCCCTGCTAGTCTTTAGCCGGATGTTATAGAGCTACTAGCAGTCTGCTAATTAGAGAAAGGAAATGTCTCAAAACTCAGAGACTGGCACCAGGCCCCACACCCACAACATGCATTTTGAGATAAAATCAGCTCAAGGTGAGTTGTCCCCAGCCATAAAATGATCCATGATCGACATGACAAGAAAGGCAGGTTTCCAAGCAAATACAGTCTCATTAACATAGCTTAAGAGAACATTTGCATGAGTACTGGTTTGTCAAGCCAGTTCTGAGTCTTAGGCAGAACCGACTTGAAGACAGAGTCTATGGTAAATACATAGTTCATTAACAGCTTAAGACAAATATTTCCATAAGAAAAATGCATTGGTTAACTCAAGGTTTGAGAAAAGTTAAGTTCAGGTGGGCAATGCCAAAGAATGCTCAAACTACACACAAATGCAGTCATCTCACACGCTAGTAAAGTACTGCTCAAAATTCTCCAAATCAGGCTTCAACAGTATGTGAACCAGAAACTTCCAGATGTTCAAGCTGGCTTTAGAAAAGGCAGAGGAACCAGAGATCAAACTGCCAACATCTTATGGATCATCAAAAAAGCAAGAGAGTTCCAGAAAAATGTCTATTTCTGCTTTATTGACTACGCCAAAGCCTTTGACTGTGTGGATCGCAACAAACTGTGGAAAATTCTTACAGAAATGGGAATACCAAACCACCTGTCCTGCCTCTTGAGAAATCTGTATGCAGGTCAGGAAGCAACAGTTAGAACTGGACATGGAACAACAGAGTGGTTCCAAACTAGAATAGAAGTACGTCAAGGCTGTATATTGTCATCCTGCTTATTTAACTTTTATGCAGAGCTGCTGCTGCTGCTGCTAAGTCGCTTCAGTCGTGTCCGTCTCTGTGCGACCCCATAGACGGCAGCCCACCAGGCTCCCCCGTCCCTGGGATTCTCCAGGCAAGAACACTGGAGTAGGTTGCCATTTTCTTCTCCAACGCATCATGCAAAATGCCGGGCTGGATGAAGCACAAGCTGGAATCAAGATTGCCAGGAAAAATATCAAAAACTTTAGATATGCAGATGACACCACCCGTATGGCAGAAAGTAAAGAAGAACTAAAGAGCCTCTTGCTGAAGGTGAAAGAGAGTGGAAGAGCTGGCTTCAAACTCAACATTCAAAAAATGAAGATCATGGCATCTGGTCTCATCATTTCATGGCAAATAGATGGAGAAACAGTAGAAACAGTGACAGACTCTTTTCTTGGGCTCCAAAATCACTGCAGATGGTGACCGCAGTCATGAAATTAAAAGATGCTTATTCCTTGAAAGAAAAGTTATGACCAACCTAGACAGCTTGTTAAAAAGCAGAGATATTACTTTGCCAACAAAGGTTCATCTAGTCAAAGCTATGGTTTTTCCAGTAGTCAGGTATGGATGTGAGAGTTGGACTAAAAAACAGCTGAGCACCAAATAATTGATGCTTTTGAACTGTGGTGTTGGGGAAGCTTCTTGAGAGTCCCTTGGACTGCAAGGAGATTCAGCCAGTCCATCCTAAAGGAAATCAGTCCTAAATATTCATTGGAAGGACTGATGCTGAAGCTGAAACTCCAATACATTGGCCGCCTGATGTGAAGAACTGACTCATTGGAGAAGACCCTGTTGCTGGGAAAGATTGAAGGCAGGAGGAGAAGGGGATGACAAAGGATGAGATGGTTAGATGGCATCACCAACTCAATGGAGATGAGTTTGAGTAAACTCCAGGAGTTGGTGATGGACAGGGAAGCCTGGCGTGCTGCAATTCATGCGGTTGCAAAGAGTCGGACACTACTGAGTGACTGAAATCACTATGTTCAGGTGGAACCAGGTGTTGTCATGGCAACACAGAATTTTAAAAGAAACCTCTTTTTAAATTTGTATAGAGAAGGGGAAAAATATAACACTAGCCGTTTGTTTCCTCCTGCTGCTAAAGAGAGAGAGAAAAAATGTCTGACACTTGCAGCCTATTTCCTCTGTTAGGAGACCCCTGGCCTTCCTGCCTGTTACCCTCTCATTAGTATCAGAATTTCAACTCAGGTTATCTGATTCCAGAATCTCTCCTTTTGATTACTGTACTGTACTGTTTCTCACTGTTCTCGTATTTCCCAAACTGTGTGGCTAGACCTTAGAGGCGCTGTGGTATATATTAAATTTTTGAGGGAGACACAGTGACGTTTCTGCAGACCACTGGCTCGAGGTGGTTCGGCATTCAGTATTAGATCATACTCCATTTCTCTTGATGACATACCTCTGCAAAGCTAGATTTTCAGGTGCTGGGGAAAAAAGCAGGTGTCACACAAAAGTCAATATAGAACAAGAAATGAAGGCAATAGTTTCCAGTTACAAGGTTTGAGAAGTTATGCAATGCCCAACAGATACACACATCCCATTAGGAATTAATGTGGTTAGAGGACATAAAAATACAATATTTTCCTTCCAATGTTTGTGTTATTTCTTTAGAAGGCTATAAAATTGTTAGGGAATAAATACCTATTAAATTGACTGTTAGGTATTTCTTTTTGACCTAAGGAAGCCATGAAAACATTTCTGAGATGCTACAGGTGCTGTGAGCTGAGAAAGTTTGAGCACTTTAATAAGCACACGTATGCAGGTTATAGAGAGAAGAACGCAGAATTTATTGGGCACGAAAGTAGTATTGGAAAGTAGTATGTGAAAGTTCTTATTGTTATATCAATGATGAGGTGTAAGTGTTTTCATAGGAATTCTCACAGGAGCATTTGATTTTAATTAAACTTGGAAAAGATACTAATAACCCAGTGGAATGCATCCCAGCAGATCCGCAGTGCGATTGATAGAGAAATTTAAAATCATTGTATAGGTAGGTGTCTTAAAATTATGACATAGGTAAAACATATTCCTGAATTATGTCTAATCTGATAAAAATGCTATCTTGCCGGGTCCAGCCTCGGCAGGATCCAGGGGATACCCTCAGAATGAACGGCGTCGTCAAGAGAGAGACTTGAGACGAGCCTTGATAGGGCCAAGTCTGCGAGGGAGAGAGAAAGAGAGAGAGTAACCAGACGGGGGTGCAGCAGAGTCTAGCAGGGTCTGGCAATGCTTTATTTTTTACCACGGCTTTTATACCCTAAATTAGTACATTTCTAAGGAGAAGATAGTTTAACATTACATCAACTTGTTCTTCACGAAACCAGGGTGTTTTCTGCATGCTTCTTTGTTTATGAGGGTCTTGTACATTATCTTCTGGCCTTGGGGCCTGTTGACATTTTATGACCTAGGTGAACGCAAAGCTGTTTTCCGTAATCTATTCTTTAATGAACACAAAGGTCAGTCCTTTTGCAGAATTTATCAGTTAAATTTATCTAAAAGGTTTACCACACAAAGACTCTGCAGCTCCAGTGAGGCAGCTCCTGTTTAGCATTCCTGGTTAAAATGAACAATTCTAAACTCTTATTTTTATAAATCTTTAACTATAACCGCTTTTAGAATAATATTTTTATGTTTTCTAATAGGGCTTCCTCGCCCCCGAAGGGCTCTGTGCCTATTAGGGCCTTTTGTGTGATCAGGTTCTTTATGCTGTTTATGATTAAGGTGTTGTGAGCAGTCATGTGCATTAGTACGCATTTGCCAAGCAGGCTAGAATGCCAGCAAAGGGGTCTAAATTGAAACACTCCTTTCATCCTGGATAATCTTATAGGATACCACTGTCCGGCGGACATATTAATTAAAGTTCTAAGTTGATTCTGTTTGGAAAGAGATCGGGGAAGGCCTTCTACCCGTGTCACAGAAATGGGAGTAGTCTAATATAGCAAGCATCAGAAAGACAAAGATCATCTTTAAGGTGAGCGCCGGGGCAACTTTTCGAAATCCCTGAAGTCCTGATCTGCCTTGCTTATCAGGTCTCCTCCTCATGACCTTGTCATGGGTGGGATCTTGTGTACTGGCTCCCGGCACTATCTCATAAGTTTGTTGTGAAAATTAAATGATGAAGAACAGCAATCAGTGAATGTTGACTGCTGTTAGTATTTATTATTATTATTGTCTGTTGTTATTTGTCATCATCATCACCATCATTTCAGAAGGATGCATATCCCACTAGGACAGCAGAATTCTTACCCAACATAAAACACAGGCAAAATTGTTTGGTACTTTCTTTGATAGGTTAAGGAATCTGAGAGGTTATTGGACCCCCAGTGCCTCTTTTAGCTCCATCCTTTATTGAATCCCTGGATGGATTCGCTTGTGAATCCTTCAAACCAGGTTTTTACCAGAGACTGGTCTGACAAATATTTCCTGAGGTCTCTTTAGTCCCTAGTTCTACATCTATTTGGAACAGCCTCTAGGGAAACTTTGGAGACAAATTAAAATTTCCTTTCACTTATCTGATAGATTTAAGTCTTTTCTCAGCTGTATTGGTGTTAGTGACAGGACTGTATTCTTGATATGTTTGGCATAAGAAGCTTAGTTACTAAAGTCTCATACTGGGACAATCACCTCTTAATAGTACTTGTGAAGTAGCATTTTGTCTTAGTCACTTGTATGGCATTTCCAGTTTATAAAGTGCTGTAATATCTGTTGTTTTCATTATTATGGTATTTCTCCATAGGCTTGACAGGACAGATAGTATCTTCATTTTATGGTTGAAGAAATTGAAATCAGAAAAGTACATAACGCATCAAAGATCACACAGCCAGTTTGTGACAGATCCATGCCTTGAGAACAGATTTTCTGATTTCCAGTTTCATGCTCCTTACGATCCTCTGCCCTGCAGCCTCTTGCCTCACATCCTAAAATAGGGAGCAGAACATGGGACAACTCAGAAGTCCTGGGGTCAATTCTAGGTCCCATCTTTTGGTTTTGGGAAAATCACTTTATCTGAATCTCTATTTCTTCATTTGTGAAACTAGCTAATAATATTACTGTAATTTTTCTATAGGTTGGTTATACTCAGTGTTGGAACCAAGATTCAAATAGAGTTTATCTGGTTCTTGAATCTGTGCTCCTAATCACTAGTTACACTGACTTGGCATCATTAAGAGATAAAGTAGACTTTAAGAGTAACAGAGTTGGACTTAACTTGGTTGTCCAATGGTTAAGAATCTGCTTTACAGGAATGTGGAATTTGATCCCTGATCCAGGATCTAACATCCCACATGATGCTAGGCAATTAAGCTCGCATACCACAGCTAGAGAAAATCTGTGTGCCACAACGAAGACCCAGGGCAGCCAAAAAAAAAAAAAAAAAAAGGTTGTGTAGCAAGCTAGATATACTACGAGATATAATGACTTTATCAGCTATTACTCCCAACTCTAACTGAGTCTTCTAAAGTAACTCAAGGTTTCAGAACTCTGGAGAATTGTTGTTGTTCAGTCGCTAAGTCATGTCCAACTCTTTGCGACCCCATGGACTGCAGCACGCCAAGCTTCCCTCCTGGAGTTTGCTCAAACTCATGTCCTGAGTCGATGATGCCATCCAGCCATCTCGTTCTCTGTCACCCTCTTCTTCTCCTGCCTTCAATCTTTCCCAGCATCAGGGTCTTTTCCAATGAGTCAGCTCTTCGCATCAGGTGGCCAAAGTATTGGAACTTCAGCTTTAGCATCAGTCCTTCCAGTGAATATTCAGGATTGACTTCCCTTAGGATTGACTGGCTTGATCTCCTTGCTGTCCAAGGGACTCTCAAGAGTCTTCTTTAGTATCACAGTTTGAAAGCATCAGTTCTTTGACACTCAGCCTTCTTTATGATCCAAATCTCATATCCGTACATAACTACTGGAAAAACCATAGTTTTGACTATATAGACCTTTGTCAGCAAAGTAATATCTGCTTTTTAATATGCCATCTGGATTTGTCATAGCTTTTCTTCCAAGGAGCAAGTGTCTTTCATTTCATGGCTGCAGCCACTGTTCATAGTGGTTTTGGAGCCCAAGAAAGCAAAATCTGTCACTGTTTCCACTTTTCCCCCATCTAAGGGAATGCGTTAAGCTGAATGTTCAATGATTAAATGACCTATGTAGTTTCTTAAAACGGAGGTGCAACATTGGAAAAAAAGGCTGAAAATTTTGCAAATCTTTATTCTAAAGTGTTTTTAAAGAGTGTTGAAAATTCTTTTTTTTTCCCTTACAGCACTGGGAGGTGTTCAAAAAAGTAACAGAAGTTTTCATTTTAGTTCCTGCACTTCTTGGTCTCAAAGGGAACTTGGAAATGACATTGGCATCCAGATTATCCACTGCAGTAAGTTTATTTCTACCTCTAAGTATGTATATTTTCTACACATGTGCACACACACGTTTATATGTGTGTGTGTGTGTGTGTGTCTGTGTCTCTTTGTGTGTATATATATATCACATATGCTGTTCCTATTAAGGAGAACTTTTATGAGGAAAAAAATTTTCTCCTCTGTCTACTGATAAGTTTCTAAACCTCAGGGCTATGCTAAGTAGTTATGCCTGTTATCACGTCCTGAAAGTTCCCTGGGGTGTCTGATCTGGGAATTACAGGCCCTCCTTTACTCTGAGAAGAAGTAGCCTCCTTTCATTTTGGGGTATTCTGACTATCATCATCAGTGCGTAAGACATGGGCAGGTCAGACACTGACCTTCTTTATGGTTTGATGGTTGGTTGATTGGCATCGAGACTTTCTGTGATTGTAACAGTAATACATGTTTATTGTAAAAACTGGAGGAACGGGAAAACGTATAAAGAAGAAAATTTAAAACTACCCCCAATTCTTTACCTAGACATAATCTCTATTATTATTTTGTTATAGATCCTTCTATACTTAAATAACTCTACTTACACATAGGTATAGCATAATGTGATATACATATATATATATGTATATATATATATATACACACACACACTCTATATTCTTTAAAAAAAAGAACTGGAATCATATATATTCTCATTTATAATCTGTGATATCCATTTGAAGAGACATCATGATCATCTTTCCATATCAAGAAATATGGACCTATGCCATTGTTTTTATTGGCTGTGTGTTTTTCTGTTGTATAGCTCTACTGCGATTTAATCTATTATTGAATGTGTAGGTTCTTTTTAATGTTTTGCTGTTATGAATATTCTTGTATATACAGTTTTATAATATAATTTCTTTTGGGCAAATTCTAAGATGAATTTATTGTTCGGGGAGAAAAAAAGCATCCTTTTCCGACTTGAGCCACATACTAGAAAACAGTCATCCAGATACATTAAACACTTTTAAAAACACTGCCACTAGCAGGGTTCTTAGTTTTTTTTTTAGCAGGTGAAAGGATTTTGTTTTCTCACTGTAATATTTTTTGGGAGTTCCACCATCGTGGAACCAAATTATGATTAAATCCATGTAGCTAGTGAGGCTCACTTCAATGAACCATCAGCCCATTGAATGTTATTGTTGTTGTTGTTCAGTTGCTAAGTCATGTCTGACTCTTTGCGACCCTGTAGACTGTAGCGCCCCAGGCTCCTCTGTCCTCCCCTGATCATAGAGTTTGCTAAAATACATGTCCATTGAGTCAATGATGCCATCTAACCATCTCATTCTCTGCTGCCCTCTTCTCCTTTGCCTTCAGTCCTTCCAAGCATCAGAGTCTTTTCCACTGAATTGGCTCTTTGCATCATGTGGCCAAAGTATTGGAGCTTCAGCTTCAGCATTAGTCCTTCCAGTGAATTTTCAGGGTTGATTTCCTTTAGGATTGACTGGTTTTGACTATAATTTTATATTATTGAGTATTAAGAGAACTGGAGAATAATAGAAGCTGGAGTTCCTTAGACTGGAACATAAAAGTCCAAAATGACCCTGGAATATCTCGTGCCATAAGGTAAAGAAATGCTAGAATAAACAAACAAAGAATGATAGGTACATGATGAAAGGGTAACATACAAACCAGATCTGGGATAATTCGAGCCACAAAATAAATAATAATATTTACAAATTATAACTCATAGCATGAGATAAGAATCCACAAGTTTGCAGATGGATAACAGGGCAGGCATGGTCTCTGCTGTGGTAGAATTTACATAAATAATTTCAGATATTGGTAGAGGCAGTAAAGAACATAAAACAGGGTAACGTGATGAAGGGTGATTCACGAGAGCTGTTTTATATTAGGTGATTAGGGACGACTTCTCTGAGGTGGTGTGCAAGCTGGAAAATGGAAAGTGAAAGTTGCTCAGTCGTGTCCGAGTCTTTGTGACCCCATGGACTATACAGTCCATGGAATTCTCCAGGCCAGAATACTGAGGTGGGTAGCCTTTCCCTTCTCCAGGGGATCTTCCCAACCCAGGGATCAAATGCAGGTCTCTCACATTGCAGGCAGATTCTTTACCAGCTGAGCCACCAGGGAAGCCCAAGAATACTGGAGTGGGTAGCCTATCCCTTCTCCAGGGGTCTTGCTGACCCAGGAATCGAACCGGGGTCTCCTGCATTGCAGGCGGATTCTTTACCAGCTGAGCTACCAAGGAACCTGAATAATAAAAGTGAGTCAGGCATATCAAAATCTGGGAAAAGACCATTCCAGGTTACTATTGTATCTGATCAGTATAATGATGTCAGTGTAGTAGTATCAGATATTTAAAAGCGTTCTGTACAGATTCAGTTTCACAGTTGAGCCTGGGGCAGGAATAAAAACAGAGGCCCTTGTAGCCATACGTGTACTTAGTTTAAAATTATACAACAGGCTTACACATTAAAAAAAAAATCTCCATCTTTCCACCCTTGCATATATTTCCTCTGATGATCTGAAAGTCCAAGATCAAACTTATAATTCTTGGACTCCTTGGGTTCTGTTTTGGAACACAGTGTTGTGGAGAGAGCCAGTTCCTGGTCTGAGCCCTGCCCCACTACATTCCCCACCCTTGGCACTATGGTCTGCACTGTGGGAGACCTCACACATCCCTCAGACCTCACATCCATCCACACCCCCAACAGCCAGCCAGCCTCTAAGCACTCCTGGGTTTGGGCATGCACCAGAGGTGGCATGGCCTGTCTTCAGGAGGATTGGCTTCAGGAAGAGGCCCTGGAATTGGACTCAAGGCCATTTGGTCATGGCCTTCTATACTCCTAGGTATCTGGAGTGTGGCCTAGAAGGGGATGAGGCCCAGGCGTTGAGTGGGTGCACTGCTTGGGTGCCATGCACTCCTCACCCTGTTGAAAGGGGCACGGCCAATGGAGGACCAAAGTGGGGCCTTCTAAGCTACCGTTCTCAAAGCTGGAGTCCCTCTTACAGATTCCAAACTTCTTCTGGCCTAAGGAAAATTACATGATATAGAAGGGATTTCAAAGTTGCCTTGTGATGTACATCAGTAAGATATAAAAACAAGGGGAAAAGTTATATATTAAGAAGGATTGGCCACAAGATCAGTCTAGCAGGCCTCAGTGCTAAGAAATTGTTTCTAAAAAATTTAGAAATAAAATGGTAATAAGATTTTGGGCTTCCCAGTTGGTGGCTCAGTGGTAAAGAATCTGCCTGCAGTGCAGGAGACACAGCTTCAGTTCCTGGGTTGGGAAGATCCTCTGGAGAAGGCAATGGCAACCCACTCCAGTATTCTTACCTGGAAAATCCCATGGACGGAGGAGCCTGATGGGCTACAGTCCATGGGGTGCAAAAGAGTAGGACACAGCTGAGTGACTAAACAACAACGGCAATAAGATTTTTAAAATTTGATTAAATTTCACATTTGTCCTAACATTCCAGAAGTTCATTATGTAATGGTGACATTGCTGTCAGCTGAATATTGTTTTTAACATTTGGCATCCAACTGGAATGTGTGGAATGTGTGTAAAAGCTACTATATCTTGAACTATTGTCTTAAAAAACAGCAGTATGTTTATGTAGTTTTACTAGTTTATATAGTTTTCCGAGTTAGTGAAATTACATGTGTTTAATCTGCCATCTTTTCCCAGTGATTCACACTTGTATCTGTTTTAAGAGCTGGTAGGTTACCTAGATAGAACTCATTCCAAAAGGCTTTTTGGCAGGAGACGTGAATAAAGAAGAGGTCTTGAAAAATAAGAGTGACAACATTTAAGGGAAAAGAAAGTTATTAGAATGAGAGTTAAAAGGTGGCTTTAGTTTCATTTTGCTAGAAAATGAACTTTGTTCTGATAAATATAGTTAGGCATACAAATATTTAAGCAGCTTGATAAGTTTGCCAAGAAAACTGAAACTTTAACTAACTTACCGCAAGGAAAATATTTCTAAAAGTGACATTATTCAGCATTACCCAGCATTTGTTTAGATTCAAATAATAGATTAAACATGCCAATCCATTTAAAAATAGGCCATGCTGTAGGGAATCTAATTAAAAAAGAATATGCTGCAAGTTAAATTGTTTAATTTGATCATGTATTACCATTGAGGGGCTTCCCAGGTGCTGCTGCTGCTAAAGAACCCACCTGCCAGTGTACAAGACATGAGACGCGGGTTTGATACCTGGGTGGGGAAGATCCCCTGAAGGAGGGCAGGGCAGCCCACTCCAGTATTCTTGCCTGGAGAACCCCATGGACAGAGGAACCTGACAGGCTGCAGCCCGTGGGGTCACAAAGAGTCGGACATAACTAAGTGAAGCGACTTAGCACACATGCACCCATTACCATTAAAGCTGAATTTCGCCTTTTTATTTGAACTTCATTTGTTGTCACTATATTTTATATTAGAACTTTTTATCATATGTCTAGTTATGTTTATTTTTCTGTTCATATTTAAGACAGGAGAACTCCAACGCTGAATAGAAGCTCAGCACATGGTCTTTACTGCAGGGTCATTTAGCTGGGCCTTTCATTGGGAAGATTGGGGTGGAGTTGCTGTCTTCCATAGGTCAAGAACTGTGTCACTGATTATAAGATATCTGAGTCATAAACTAAAGGAATTATTCAGTTCTCTAAGCAATTAAAATACCATAAAGAGATGAGTAAACCATGTTATTATAACTTAATGTCATGAGTTACTACTTTTCCATCTACTAATTTGTTTAGTTTTATATTTTGAGGCTATTAGAGGTAGGATGACATGTCCCAGGTATTGCCAGGGCCCGAGGCAGGGCCACTGTTAGATCGGTAGTTCTCAAAATGTGGTCTTCTGAACATTAGTGTTAGCATCTTGTTAGAACAGCAAGTTCTCAGCCCCACTCCAAAGCTGCTGAGTCAGAAACTCTGGGGTGTGGCTTACCATGTGTATTTGAACAGTCTTTCCAGATGATTCTGATACACATCAGAGTTTGGGAACCACCATGTTAAATGAAGGGCATGGAGGCCAGTAGGGTCGGGACCCAGTGAGAAAAGGGGAGATCACAGGGTGCGAGGTCGCCTGGTGGGTCATTGTGAGGACTTCGGCTGTCGTGTGAGAGGGAAGCCTCTGGAAGATTCTGACCAGTTGAGTGACGTAATCTGATAGATATTTTTAACAGATTATTTTGACTGTTGTGTTGCGACAGAGCAGTAGGAGGCCAAGAATTAAAGCAGGGAGACAAGTTGAGAGTCCGCAGCAATAATACTGCAGACTAGAAACGAGGTTGGCTTGGATCAGGATGGGTGCTAGCAGAGGATGTAGTGAGACACAGTTGGAGTCCAAAACCCATTTTCTAGGGGGACTTGACAGAATTGGCTGATGGATTAGCTAAATTAAAGACTTGAAATATTCTCTAAATTTGAGAGGGGTAAAAGTAGCTAGATTAGACGGATAGAAAAGTAGTCACTTGTGGCATCAAGCTTAGATGACATGGCTGACATGACTAGATGGTGTTCATCTAGCTTGTGATATTTTAATTGCTTAGAGAATCTGACTTCAAGTTTCCTGGGTAGAATACTGCCATTCTGGTAGAGTACTGGAGAATCCTTATCAACTTGTAGTCCAGCTCTGATGCTGTGTGTGTGTTAGTCCCTCAGTCCTGTCCGACTCTTTGTGACCCCGTGGACTGTAGCCCACCAGGCTCCTCTGTCCATGGAATTCATCAGACGAGAATACTAGCGTGGGTTGCTACACCCTTCTCCAGGGGATCTTCCCAACCCAGGGATTGAACCTGGGTCTCCTGCATTGCAGGCAAATTCTTTACCATCTGAGCCACCAGGGAAGCCCTATTTGCTGTTAAAGCAATTCTAAGGTAATGACTTCTTAACAACAAAACCTCCAAAGCCTCACCTTCTAGAGACTCTTCACTGACTGTTCTGAAACTGCCTTCCTGAAATTTCTATTACTCTTGACTTTGAGACCCCACACTGTGCTACCCCTCACCTCTTTCACCATTTCTTCTTACTCCTTCTTTGCTCATTCTCTGGATGTGAGGTTTCCTTGAAGTTTCAGCACCTTGTCTTCCATGTTCTCCATCAATCATTGCAGTCCACCACTGCTTACACATTACTGATTCTCAGATTTGTATCTCCAGTTTCTTTGCTGACTGCCGAGCTGAAATTTTCAACTATCTGCACCACTCATTGCAGTTTAGTTTCAAAATTAAATTCATCATCTTCTCTTACTCTAACAAGTAAGACAGACAGCTTTCTGTCTGTTTTGTCAGTTGATTTTCGTTACAATCACTTACCCTCTATCTAGTTTTTGACTAGTCTGTCAGTTTCACCTGTGAAATCTTCATCATTTTCTCTTATGCACCACCTGCCACCACCTTAATTTGGTTGCCTGTTGTCTATAATTGGGATGTTGTAGCAGACTGCTGACTGTACTCCCTGGTTCCAGGAAGAAGGTTCAGTTCAGTTTAGTTGCTCAGTCATGTCTGACTCTTTGTGACCCCATGAATCGCAGCATGCCAGGTCTCCCTGTTCATCACCAACTCCCGGAGTTTACTCAAACTCATGTTCATTGAGTTGGTGATGCCATCCAGACATCTCATCCTCTGTTGCCCCCTTCTCCTCCTGCCCCCAATCCCTCCCAGCATCAGGGTCTTTTCAAATGAGTCAGCTCTTCGCATCAGGTGGCCAAAGTATTGGAGTTTCAGCTTCAGCATCAGCCCTTCCAATGAACACCCAGAACTGACCTCCTTTGCAGTTGGTTGGATCTCCTTGCAGTCCAAGGGACTCTCAAGAGTCTTCTCCAACACCACAGTTCAAAAGTATCAACTCTTCAACACTCAGCTTTCTTCACAGTCCAAGTCTCACATCCACACATGACCACTGGAAAAACCATAGCCTTGACTAGACGGATCTTTGTTGGCAAAGTGATGTCTCTTCTTTTTAATATGCTATCTAGGTTGGTCATAACTTTCCTTCCAAAGAGTAAGCGTCTTTTAATTTCATGGCTGCAATCACCATCTGCAGTGATTTTGGAGCCTCAAAAAATAAAGTCAGCCACTGTTTCCACTGTTTCCCCATCTATTTGCCATGAAGTGATGCGACCAGATGCCATGATCTTAGTTTTCTGAATGTTGAACTTTAAGCCAACTTTTTCACTCTCCTCTATCACTTTCATCAAGAGACTTTTTGGTTCCTCTTCACTTTCTGCTATAAGGGTGGTGTCATCTGCATATCTGAGGTTATTTATATTTCTCCCGGCAATTGGAGGAGTATAATTTTTTTTTTTTTTAACTTAGAATAAGCACTGTTTGAAAGTTACCTTTTCCATCTATGGTCAAAATATAATTCTTATATACATTTTACAATTTTTCTATGTTCTATTTATTTTCATTTGTGAAAGTAGGAGTAAAAATCATTATAGCTGTAGAAGGCTAGTCCATGATGACTTTAATCTTTTGCTCCATGAAAAAGTCTTTTCTCATTTTCATGATTGTCTGCAATAGAAATAGGTTAAATGAGCTTAGATAGAGAATTTAAAACACAAGATGTCAGATATAGCCTGCTCACCCAATGTGTTGAAGGTCAGTTGTATATAAAATTTGTTATTTTATAAAGCTAAAGATTAAATGTTCACAGATAAAAGAGATATTCCAGTAAGATAGATTTCCTGTTTCAACAAGGGAGATTTCATAACAGTGAATCCAAATCAACTTTATCTCGCCCTCCTTACTTTAGTCAAAATTTATCTCTAAAGGTATAATGATTAACTTGAATAATTTTTCCTAGATTTTTATCTTTTTAACCATAGATATATGTTATAGTAGATATTCTTATAAATATTTAACAGTAGTCTATAATTGAAAAGTAAACCAAATACGATGATTCTATAAATTACTGAGTTTAAGTTCTGTTATCTGAGGTCTAAAATTTTCTGCTTCTGAATGCTGAAGTGTCAGGAATGATATTCACTGTCCTAATGATAATAGGTTTTTTTGTTTTTTTTTTTTTTTAAAGCTTTTAAAACTATTTTCTGGGAGCACATTGCTATTTTTGTTGCCTCAAACCTTGGTTCTCTAAAGTTATGTTGAAACATTCTACCTTTTAAATTCATTAATTGAAAAAATATTTTTGAGCCTTTTCTATATGCCAAGCAGTGCTCCATGTGCTAGGGAATCTGTAATAAACAAACTGGAAAATGTTCCTGCCTTCTTTGAGCTTACATTCCAGTGGAGGCACATGACATTGGAAAAAACCTCTTTCCATAATAATTTTACATTAGACTTTCCATTCAAACTGTAAAACTTCTAAATTAAAAAAATTAAGTCCCCAATAATGACATTAATAACTCTGACATAATGTAGGTACTGTTACAGTCTCAGTATTTTTTCCTAAATTTGGCATAATTCTAAATTTTATGTTTTATTGTCATCCCTCACTGTTAGATACCTAAGTAAGAGTGCATATTCCTATTATTAAGAGTTCTTAATTTTAAGATATGTTTCTTAAGTTATAACTACTAACCCATAGTCATAATTTTGTGGAGTGGAACTGCTTAAGTTTAATCAAGAACTGTTTTAATCAACTAGATTTTTAAACTCTCTCCTCTTCTTTGTAGCTTTTTTGAGGTATAATCAACATACAAGAAACCAGACAAATTCAGTCTTCAGTTTGATGAGTTTAGGTACATAGTATGTACCTGCAAAACCATCATCACAATCAAGATTATAAATATATGCTTCACCCCTGTACATTCAGAAAGATATTAGGGTGTGTGTGTGTTTTAGCATATTAAGATTTATTATCAAATATTTCAAGCACGTAACATTCTAATAGTGTTCCCAATTCAGTTAATGACAGAATAAAGTGGTTGAGTGAAACTTCTCAGAGAATAACAGTTGTAAAATCTGGACAATAAATTACTTGTAGATTATTGAAAGCCTACAAAACCAAATAGAAACTAGAGTTTACCCTTAAGAGACCATAACTGCAGTGGGTAAGAATGGCAAAATTTGTGGCTTCTTTTTCTCGATGGAATTCTCTAATCTCATGTGGTAGAAAACCCATAGTCTTCCCAAATTGAGGTGGCAAAGTTCAAGGAGTCTGGCAAAAGAAGAAAAGAAAGTAGGCAAAACTGTGAAGCATCCTATACTTGAAAGGCATACTGGCTAAAATGTGAGTTTTTGCATTTTTTGACTAAGTGCCTTCTGTTACTGTGCATACCCATAGTGGCAGAAAATTGAAGTTTTGGTGGCATGAATTATCAGATAGCAGAGCTTGAAGCTGACAGAGCAGGTGGAAATTTATGGGGAAATCCCAGCAGCAAGAGAACTGCAAAGAGAATGAGCCCCCAAATCTGAGCATTAATTCTGTCCAAATCTTTGGCTGACCATTAAACTACATAGGTGCAGGAGAGACCCTCCCCAAAAGCTGAGCTAAAAAGCAGTAGTTGGTAGCCAAAAGAACCAAGCAGAGATATGAACTGCTGCCCCTTGTGGGAGAGACAGTGGTTTGCAGTTTGAGTCTAGACCAATTAACTGCCTATTAGAAGGAAAACCCAGTTATCCTCAGCAGAATATAACGTTATCCAGAGTTATTATAACACATTATTATACTGTGTAGTTTTTGACTGAAATCACCAGTGGAAAGAAACCAAACCCAAAAGTGTGATTCATATTCAGTCAACAGGAAGTGACTCAAAGTGGCCCCAGATGTTGGATTTAACAAAATCTTCCAAAGCAGCTAATATAAATGTGTTCAAAGAACTAAAGGAAAAAATGTTCAAAGAATTAAACAAATGTGTCTTAATGAGTGAATGTATCAGATTGGTGAGAGCAGAAAAAAGAATTCATGAACTTGAAGATAAATCAGTAGAAATTATTCAATTAGAAAAAATAAGAGGAAAAAGGTTGAAGACATCATAAATTGAGTCTTGGATATCTGACTATATAATGATGTTAAACATTGGTGTCGTCATTGTTGTTCAGTTGCTCAGTCATGTCTGACTCTTTGTGACCCCATGATCTGAAGCACGCCAGGCTTCCCTGTCCTTCACCATCTCCCAGAGCTTGCTCAAGCTCATGTCCCTTAAGTTGATGAGGCCATCCAACCATCTCGTCCTCTGTTGTCCCTTTCTCCTCCCACCTTCAATCTTTCCCAGCATCAGGGTCTTTTCCAATGAGTCAGTTCTTCGCATCAGGTGGCCAGAGTGTTGGAGCTTCAGCTCAGCATCAGTCCTTCCAATGAATATTGAAGGTTGATTTCCTTTAGAGTTGACTGGTTTGATCTTACAGTCCACGGGATTCTCAAGAGTCTTCTCCAACACCAGAGCTCAAAAGCATCAATTCTTTGGTGCTCAGCCTTCTTTATGATGCAACCCACATCCATAGAAGACTACTGGGAAAACCATAGCTTTGACTAGACAGACCTTTCTTGGCAAAGTAATGTCCCTGCTTTTTAATATGCTGTCTAGGTTTGTCATAGCTTTTCTTCTACAGAGCAGTTCGGTTCAGTTCAGTCGCTCAGTCGTGTCTAACTCTTTGTGACCCTATGAACTGCAGCACACCAGGCCTCCCTGTCCATCATCAATTCCCGGAGTCCACCCAAACCCATGTCCATTGAGTCGGTGATGCCATCCAGCCATCTCATCCTCTGTCACCCCCTTCTCCTCCTGCCCTCAACCTTTCCCAGCATCAGGGTCTTTTCAAGTGAGTCAGCTCTTCGCATCAGGTGGCCAATGTATTGGAGTTTCAGCCTCAACATCAGTCCCTCCAATGAACACCCAGGACTTATCTCCTTCAGGATGGACGGGTTGGATCTCCTTGCAGTCCAAGGGACTTGCAAGAGTCTTCTCTAACACTGCAGTTCAAAAGCATCAATTCTTCGGCTCTCAGCTTTCTTTATAGTCCAATTCTCACATTCATACATGACTACTGGAAAAACCATAGCCTTGACTAGAGGGACCTTTGTTGGCAAAGTAATGTCTCTGCTTTTTAATATGCTATCTAGGTTGGTCATAACTTTCCTTCCAAGGAGCAAGTGTCTTTTAATTTCATGGCTGCAATCATCATCCGCAGTGATTTTGGAGCCCAGAAAAATAAAGTCAGCCATTGTTTCCACTGTTTACCTATCTATTTGCCATGAAGTGATGGGACTGGATGCCAAGGAGCAAGCGTCTTTTAATTTCATGGGTGCAGTCACCATCTGCAGTGATTTTGGAGCCCAAGAAAATAAAATCTGTCACTGTTTTCATTGTTTTCCCATCTATTTGCCATGGAATGATGGGACCAGATGCCATGATCTTCCTTTCTTGGAATGTTGAGTTTTAAACCAGCTTTTTCACTCTCCTCTTTCACCTTCATCAAGAGTCTCTTTAGTTCCTCTTTGCTTTCTGCCATTAGGATGGTGTCTTCTGCATATCTGAGGTTATTGATATTTCTCCCAGCAACCTTGGTTCCAGCTTGTGCTTCATCAGCCTGACAGTGTACATGATGTATTCTGCATATAAGTTAAATAAACAGGGTGACAATATTCAGCCTTGACGTACGCCTTTCCCAGTTTGGAAGCAGTCCGTTGTTTCATGTCAATTTCTAATTGTTCCTCCTTGACTTGCATACAGGTTTCTCAGGAGGCAGGTGAGATGGTCTGGTATTCCCATCTCTTTAATAATTTTCCTCAGTTTTCCACAGTTTGTGCTCCACACAGTCAAAGGCTTCCGTGTAGTCAGTGAGGCAGAAGTGGATGTTTTTCTGGAATTCTCTTGCTTTTTCTATGATCCAACAGATGTTGGCAATTTGAGCTCTGGTTCCTGTGCCTTTTCTAAATCCAACTTGAATATCTGGAAGTTCTTGGTTCACCTACTGTTGAAGCCTAGCTTGGAGAATTTTGAGCATTACTTTGCTTGCATGTGAAATGAGTGCAGTTGTGTGGTTTGAACATTCTTTGGCATGCCTTTCTTTGGGATTGGAATGAAAACTGACCTTTTCCAGTCCTGTGGCCACTGCTGAATTTTCCAAATTTGCTGAAATATTGAGCGCAGCACTTTCAGAGCATCATCTTTTAGGATTTGAAATAACTCAGCTGGAATTCCATCACCTCCACTAGCTTTGTTTGTAGTGATGCTTCCTAATGCCCACTTGACTTCACATTCCAGGGTGTCTGGCTGTAGGTGAGTGATTCACACCATTGTGGTTCTCTGAGTCATTAGGATCTTTTTGTTAAACGTACATATGATATATTAGTATACTACATATGGTAAAAATTTTAATACTTGACCAAACCAGGTAGTGGGAATAGAAATATTATTGAAGAGCATAAAAGCAATTGCTGTTGTATGAAATTATCTTTATAAAAGCTAAATTTATTGAAGCATAGTTTACATTTAATAATATATGTAAATATTAACTGTATAATTTGATGAGTTTTGGCCAATATATTAGATGTGTATCTACCACCATCAACAAGGTACAGAACATTTTTCTCACCCTGATGTGCTTTTGCTGTTAATTTCAGCTGCCAGGTAATCCCTCTGAACTCAAGTAATCTCTGGTCTTTCAGTTATTTTTAGAACTTCATATAAATAAATCATAATTTTTCTCATTATTTATTCATATTCTTTTCCATTATGGTTTATTATAGGATATTGAATTATCTTGTGTATCCATTCTATTTGTAATAGTTTGTAACTGTTAGTTCCCCACTCTAAATCCACCCCCCACCACGTACTCCTTTCCCCTTGGCACCCGCAAGTCTGTTCTCCTGGTCTACGAGTCTCTGTTTCGTAGATATGTTCATTTGTATTGTATTTTAGATTCAACATATGAGGGATCTTATAGTATTTATCTTCCTCTGTCTGACTTGCTTCACTTAGTATGATCATCTCTAGTTGCATCCATGTTGCTGCAAGTGGCATTAGTTCATTCTTTTTCATGGCTGAGTGGTGTTCCGTTAGATCTTCTCATCCATTCATCCGTCAATAGACATGTATTTAGGTTGTGTCCCTGTCTTGGCTATTGTGGATATGCTGCTATCAACATAATGGTGCATGTGTCTTTTCAAAGTATAATTCTGCCTGGATATGTGCTCAGGAATGGGATCGCTAGATCGTATGGTAATTATATTTAGGTAATTGCTAGATCGTAGGTAATTATATTTTGAGGTCCCTTCATACTATTCTCCATAGTGACTGTACCAATGTACATTCTCACCAGCAGTGTAAGCGGGCTTCCTTTTCTCCACACCCTCTCCAGCATTTGTCATTTGTTATTTTTAGTGATGGCCATTCTGACCTGGAGTTCTCAAACTCTCACCTCCTGATCTTCTCCTGTGCGCAGTTGCTCAGTCGTGTCTTACTCTTTGCAGCTACGTGGACTGTCGCCCACCAGGCCCCTCTGTCTGTGGAAGAATACTGGACTGGGGTGCCCTTTCCTACTCCAGAGGATCTCCCCAGCCCGAGGACCGAACTTGTGTCTTGTACATCCCCTGTGTTGTCAGGTGGACTCTTCACCACGGTCGCCACCTGGGAAGCCCACCTGTAACTTTAGTTTTCACTGGGATCCCTTAACAATCTTTGATCTTAGAGGAGGAGTTTAGAAGTTTTTCTTTCGTTTCCTGTCCATTTTGCCTACTTAAGAGTTCTGGAATCCCCAGAGTGGGGTTAAGCCGAGGAGGTCCTGCTCTTTGGCCTAACTGTTGCCCCAAATAATTGCTAGTCATATATCTCAGGGTAAATTTTTCTAGCCCCTTAAATATATATATTTTAAAACTGGGGTAAGTAGAAAAGACTTGTTTGGCTTTTAATATTAGGGACTAGTGGGAGGGGCCCCTTTTGGCCCATTTAACCTTAGGGTAGTATAGTAAAAGGGTTCCCCAGTGGCTCAGCAGTATAGAATCTACCTGCAATGCAGGAGATGCGGGAAGATGTGGGTTCGATGCCTGGGTTGGGAAGATCCCCTGGGCAGAGCATGGCCACCCAGTCCAGTATTCTTGCCTGAAAAGTTCCATGGACAGAGGAGCCTGGTGGGCTACAGTCCATGGGGTCACCAAGAGTCAGTTAGGACTGAAGGGACTGAGCACAGCACAGCCCAGTGTAGTAATATCAAATCTTGTTTTCATCACATAAATGTCCATTTTATTTCTCCCATTTTATTTTATTTATTTTTTATTTCTCCCATTTTAAATAACCATCTAAATATTTCCTCAGTTCAGTTCAGTCATTCAGTCGTGTCCGACTCTTTGCGACCCCATGAATCGCAGCTCGCCAGGCCTCCCTGTCCATAAACTCCCAGAGTTTATCCAAATTCATGCCCATCGAGTCGGTGATGCCATCCAGCCATCTCATCCTCTGTCGTCCCCTTCTCCTCCTGCCCCCAGTCCCTCCCAGCATCAGGGTCTTTTCCAATGAGTCAGCTCTTCTCATGAGGTGGCCAAAGTACTGGAGTTTCAGCTTCATCATCAGTCCTTCCAATGAACACCCAGAACTGATCTCCTTTAGGATGGACTGGTTGGATCTCCTTGCAGTTCAAGGGACTCTCAAGAGTCTTCTCCAACACTACAGTTCAAAAGCATCAATTTTTCGGTGCTCAGCTTTCTTCACAGTCCAACTCTCACATCCATGCATGACCACTGGAAAAACCATAGCCTTGACCAGATGGACCTTTGTTGGCAAAGTAATGTCTCTGCTTTTTAATATGCTGTCTAGGTTGGTCATAACTTTCTTAACTCCTTTTAAAATTTACCTTGTGGAAAGTAATAGCTAGACTTTCCTTACAAATTTTTTGTTAATATTGATTATTCTAATACTCTTGTTAGCATCCGTAAGAGCCATTGAGGGGAAGGAAAGAATATAAATGAAGCTTCTCAAACCAGTTTTTCTTATTTGTTTACTTATTTTGTTTTCGTAGACTGTAATGAATGTATCTCCATTGATCATCAAGGGGTTCTGAAGTCTTGACATCTTGTACTTTTTCATGGAATCATTTTAGATTGCATCCTATACCTGTAGACATCTTTCTAAAACTTATTATAAATAACACGAATTTCTTTATACCTGTTTCTTGAACACTAAACCTGAGATAGGTCCACTCTTTAAACATGGCTTATACTTTATTCACTAGAGCAGAGACCCAGAGCTACAAACACAGGTTTTATGAATAATTTAGACTTCTGGGCTTAAGAAGGAAATAATACAAGTAAAGAGAGCAAGAATAATTATTGTGAAACACTGAGAAATCTTAATATGTGCATTTGCTTGATACTTTGAGACAACAGTCAAGAGTGAAGTTAGAGAACAGAATCTCTTTCCCAGATTGAAACAGGAAATGTTGATGTGGCACTTAACCTGTTGGTTTGAAACCAGTGAGCTAAACTGTAGTTTGTCCATGGTTAACTACCCATAAATAATTACCCTTATGTATCTGCTACTTTACCCATTCATCTGTCTTCAATAACCAACCATATGATAAATAATTGAAACTTGGCTCAGTGAATTTTTAATAATGATTGCTTATTGCTTTCCAAATGACTGCATTAGAAAAACTGTCAGATTTGGATATATGTTTTTTGAATCCTAAGTTGTTGAAAAGTATGATTAACTTACAGAGCAATTGAATGTGTGAATAAAATATTAATTTTTGGAGTATATTCTTCCATTTAGTCAACAGATATATACATTTTAATAGAGAGATACATTATCAACATTCATGTATGAACAACATGAAGTTTTTATTGATACTTTTGACTCAATTATGACTCAAATATAAATTATGTAATATGAATTATTTATTTATGTCTGGTTATTTGGTCAATGCATAAGTTTCATGATGTCGAATTAAATGCTAGCATCTCAAAATTATGTAATTATTTATGTTGGGCCTCAGTAGACAAAATTTAACATATTAGGATGACATTTGATGTTAGTTGTAAGATAGCGGAGGGCAGGTGGACAGTACTAACTAGTCCACTGGTTCTTTTGAGCTAGTAATTAAGTTAAAAATTTTTTTTTCTAAACATCTCAGGCAAGTTGAATGTGAGATGCAAGACTTGTATGAATTTAGAATTATAGTTAATGTGCAGGAGAAGTTCATCAGATATACTAAAGGATTGTTTTTGACTTTAATACTTAATATGCTGTTTTAGCAGAATAGAGGACATATAGCTTATTCAGTGATACATGAAAATGTTCATTTTAACAGGTAAACATTGGGAAGATGGATTCACCCATTGAAAAGTGGAACCTAATAATTGGCAACTTGGCTTTAAAACAGGTAAGTGATATGTATATGGGTATACACACACATATATTTATGAACAAATGATAGAATAAATGGATAACTTCTGAAAGTTTTCTTTTTCTAGAAACATATTTTTCTAAATATGGAAAATGTATAACATACAAAATATAGAGTAAATATAAAAAATATTTTCTCCCATGTGTAATAGAGCCAGAATTTGAGTTACTGCTGCTGCTGCTGTTAAGTCACTTCAGTCGTGTCCAACTCTGTGCGACCCCATAGACGGCAGCCCACCAAGCTCCCCATCCCTGGGATTCTCCAGGCAAGAACAATCTGGAGTGGGTTGCCATTTCCTTCCCCAGTGCGTGAAAGTGAAAAGTGAAAGTTAAATCGCTCAGTCATGTCCGACTCTTAGCGACCCCATGGACTGCAGCCTTCCAGGCTCCTCCATCCACGGGATTTTCCAGGCAAGAGTAGTGGAGTGGGGTGCCATTGCCTTCTCCAAGAATTTGAGTTAATATGTGTACAAATAAATATGTAGCACTTCATTGCTTAGGTGCTGTTTTTCTTTGACTTTTTTTAAAGTAAATCTTCTAATTAAACTTTGCTCTTTTTTTATGTGATAGGATGTGTAAGCTGAATTTTCCTTAATTTCTTAATATTGTCAGTGTTAATACAAATAAGCACATTAAATTGTCAATTATATATAGATTATCTACAGGTCTTTCTAACCTCAGGGAAATATCTCTTTCTCTCCCACTACCTGCTGCTATCCCCAAGACACAAGACTGCAACCCCCTAGCACCTCCTTAGCAAACCTGAGTTTATGAAGTGCTCGCTAATCTAAAAAAAATTTTTTTTTTTTTTTTTTAATTTGGCTGCGCTGTGCAGCGTTGTGGGTTCTTAGTTCCCCTGCTAGGGATCAAACCTGTGCCCCCTGCATTGGAAGTACAGAGCTTTAACCACTGGACCATTGGAGAAGTCTGGCTCAACTAATTTTAATGTTAGTTCAACTCAGACATAATGTTGAGAACATGGTTGCAGAAAAGAAATTCCATGTAATGTTCAAAGACAAAGAAATAAAAGGTATCTGTGTTTCTAAGACCACACAGTTAGAAGTAAGAAAGCTTGAAATCTAGTCTCAACTCTAGCAATCACCAGCTATGTAATGTTTGTTAATTTAGCCTTTCTTCTACGTTTCATTTTCCTCTTCATTTCCTTAGTATTGCACTAGAGATACCCAAGATCCTTTTCAGCTTGAAACTGTAGGAATCTATGCTGGAGTAATAACCAATATATCCAACAACCAGTAGGCTACTTACAAATTAATATATAAATGAAAATTTGAAAATATATTCTATTTTATTCTTTAAATACCCTAAGAGTTTACTCTTACTAAGTAATATGAGTTAGACTATAGATTATTCTAATAATTTTCCACCTCTGCTTTTGTTTTATTTTCTTACGAAGCGCTCATCTTTTTAAAAACATTTTTGTTTATCTATTCCTGGCTGTGTTGGGTCCTCATTGCTGTGTGGGCTTTCTCTATTTACAGCCAGTGGAGGCTCCTCTCTAGTTGCGGTGCGTGCACTTTGGTGGGTTCTCTTGCAGAGCACAGGCTCTAGGTGTGCAGACGTCAGTAGTCGTGGCTCATGGGCTTAGTTGCTCGTCAGCATGTGGGATCTTCCCAGATCAGGGATGGAGCCCCTGTCCCCTGCATTTGCAGGCGGATTCTTAACCACTGGACCACCAGGGAAGTTCCCATCTCTGCTTTTAACTTTTCCTTTCACTCGTAGTCTCCGCCCTTCCCTTGCCATCTCTCTTTCCATAACTGTTGGTCAGGATGAGAGCTGGAGATGGCTGGGGTTTCACTGATCCTATCATAATAGTTGCCACAGCCTGAAGTCTGTGTCTTTGTCTCACTCCACCAAGGATGCATGAGAAACGGGGAACCCCACTCGGGCTCATCAGGACCCAGTTGGTATAAGCCAGTGAGGCAGCAACTGGTTGGAGTCCAGTTACCTATAGACAAAAGCAGAGGGGAGAAGAAAACAAGGTCAGGTTGGGGGTGGCAGTGGTGCTGTCTCTGAAGCTTTGTCTGCTCCAGCTTGTGAGGGAGTAGACGGCTGGCTGGGGGAGTAGGGTGGGCTGGCAGTGCTCCTCTGACTTGAGGCTGGCTGTGGAGGGGATGTGTGGGGAGGGATGAGAAGGTCAGAGGCACCTCATGCTGGCATTAGCTGGGGTGCGTGTTCTTCTGACTATTAAATGGGATCCCAAGCGGATGACCATCACAGAATTCCTTCACAGTTGCACACAGTGGCCACCTCAACCTGTCCATAAATTGTCAAATAAAGTAGGTATTTATTTATTTATTGGGAACCCCAGAGTCCCCAGTCTCATTGAAGAGTCATTCCCTCACCAGGATAGATGTATCCTGAGTTCACGTCTATTTAGGCCCATGCCTCCTGTTAAGCTCCCCAGCTACTCCTTAACCTGGAGTTTGCTCTTATCTTGGATACAATTGGGTGTTTCCTTTGTAGGTTTTCAGAATAGGACTTCTTTATCTTAGCTGTGTGTGTATTACAATGTCTTCCATAGGCTCCCTAGTTCTGTATTTCATTTCCAAGAAACAAAAACTCTGCATTTTATTTCTAAGAAAAACTTTGGAGTCACAGTATTAGAATTTAAATTATTCATTTTACCACTTTCACATATATTATTTACTAACCAGGATCAGACATTACTTTGTCCACAAAGGTCCATCTAGTCAAGGCTATGGTTTTTTCAGTAGTCATGTATGGATGTGAGAGTTGGACTATAAAGAAAGCTGAGTGCTGAAGAATTGATGCTTTTGAACTGTGGTGTTGGAGAAGATTTTTGAGAGTCCCTTGGACAGCAAGGAGATCTACCCAGTCCATCCTAAAGGAGATCAGTCCTGGGTGTTCATTGGAAGGACTGATGTTGAAGCTGAAACTCCAGTACTTTGGCCACCTAATGCGAAGAACTGACTCATTGGAAAAGACCCTGATGCTGGGAAAGATTGTAGGCAAGAGGAGAAGGGGACGACAGAGGATGAGATGGTTGGATGGCATCACCAACTCAATGGACATGGGTTTGGGTGGACTCTGGGAGTTGGTGATGGACAGGGAGGCCTGGCGTGCTGTGATTCATGGGGTCACAAAGAGTCAGACATGACTGAGCGACTGAACTGAACTGAACCAGGATCAGAATGCTAAAGTATCTTAACAACTGGTACCAGCATAGTGATGCTTGTAGCTTGACTCTCAGCACTAAATCTGCTGCAGTGAAAGATCTGCGGATGGAATCCAGGCTATCTGGACTTTCTAGCCTGGCATTTCCATTTATTTACTCTACAACAAAATCAGAGTACTTGAGTTTTTCACCTGGAGCCCTGGATTTCAGTACGTGGATTATTAACTTCAGAGAGTCTCTGAGCACACAGAAATTCTGCTCAAAATTTTTACTGCATTTGTGTTTTCCTGGAGAGAAGTATCTATAAAACTTTCACCAGATTGTCAAAGGAGTCCATGACACAAACACAATTAAGAATAAGTGAACTAGAGGTGCCTTTAGGGTTTCTTTTGGTTCTAGCATTCGTCTAATGTGATTCTAAGAGTTCACAGTCAGTGTGACTTTTTTTAGTTGCTTTTTTTTTTTTTTTGAGGGTTGCTTTGTGTTACCACTGTGGAAAGTACTTTATATCTTCATGTTATTCATTTAAATACAAAAATAACCCTTCCGTGTTCAATATTACCATTTTTCAGATTAGGAGCTAAAGTTTTTATAGATGTTTGTGAAGTTATTTTTTAATGTCTGCCTCTCCCGTTGACCAGGAGCTCTGTGAGAGCTGGGAATGAATTTGTTTTGACCGCTGTTGTAGGCCAACACCAAGCATAGCACCTTGTATATAGTAGATCCTAAATTAATGCTTGTTGAATAATTTACCACAAGATTAAGTGGTATAGCTAGGAATTAAACCCTTATCATTTGATTATAGAATTCAGTCTCCTGCCAATATTGCCTCAAGAGTCAGACTTAAGCTGTGTGGATTGGGTACTTTTCAGTCTTAAGGTTGGTATTTTCGTAGATGATCTATGGATTTCACCACCAAAGTCACTTAGGATGCTTGTTAAAAATACATTCCTAAACCCCATTCCATACCTACTGCTACCAGATCAGGGCACTTTGAGAACCCACTAGCTTAGGGAATAGCAAAACTAAAATGTAGTAGCTTCTTCAAAAGGTAAGGCAGCTCAGTTACCATATATAATACTTTCTTTTGACTCCTTATATGCCTGTGGACATCAGCAAATAAAAAAATGTGTTTTCTCAATGAATAATTCAGTTGGATTTTATTAAATATTTTTTTAAGGTTCAAGCAACAGTAGTTGGCTTCCTAGCAGCTGTGGCAGCAATTATATTGGGCTGGATTCCAGAGGGAAAATACTATCTCGATCATTCCATACTTTTGTGCTCTAGCAGTGTAGCAACTGCCTTCATTGCATCACTCCTGCAGGGTAAGTAAGTTTGTCAGTGTCTACTCTGCAGTCTCTACTTTCTAATTATTCATTTTCCACGTTTTACTTCACTGATATTTTTCATTATTTTAAAAAAACAGAAAAGTTATCTACAACTTTTCAAAGTTTTTTTCAGATATATTTATACGTATCACATGTAAACCTTAGCATACAGAGCAAGCTTTCCGAGGTGTTATGTCCTGGCTTTAGGTCTCCTGGTACAGCTCCCAAACAAGACCAGAAAATAACCTAGAAATTTTATTTGTCTCTGTAAGTTAAATTAATTGAGAAACTCCTTTCTGGAAATCATGCAGAAGATTTGCCTACCTTGTCATTTGAGTAACAAGTATTCCAGGAATGCTAGATTTCAAAAGCTGTCCCTCTGTTAAAAATATTTTGAAGTTTCAGATTTCAAAAAAAATTCCTTTACTGTTTCTGTGGCAGTAGAAGTATAACCATATGCTTAACATAGCATATTGTTAGCTATAGAATGTTAAAGAGCCAGAAGGTTTTTCAGTTGGGATACCATTTTTATATTGATTTATTTATATGAACTTCACACTAGAGAACTAGCTTATTATGGAATCATAATCATAAAGACTTGTTAATTTTTGTTTATACTTGTCATCTTCTCATTTTATATCACCAGCAAGGTTAAAAATGGAAATTCTCATATCAGTGATCTCATACGATGAAGGTAACTTTTGGGGCTAGATTCTGATAATTTGGTGGCTCAGACCATAAAGAGTCTGCCTGCAATGCAGGAGACCTGGGTTCAATCCCTGGGTTGGAAAGATTCCTTTGGAGAAGGAAATGGCAACCCACTCCAGTATTCTTGCCTAGATAATCCTGTGGGTGGAGAAACCTGGCAGGCTACAGTCCATGGGGCTGTAGAGAGTCAGACACAACTGAGCGACCTCACTTTCTTTCTTTTCTAATAATTTAAAGGCTCTTATTAAAATTAAGACCTGACTACAATAATATTTTCAAGCATTTTGTTTTAGTACTCAAATTATACCAAGGGTAGTATCTTGTCTTTATATAGAATTAGTGGAATTGACTGATGTTAATATGGGTAAAGCAGAGTGAAGTTATGCTATTGGAAAATTGATTTCTGGTAAGAAAAAGTGTTAAAGCATTAACACTATTACTTTAGTCTCATTTGCTTCTGTTTTCTCTCTAGTTTCATTTAGAAAGAATTGCTTAAAAAATTTCAGATAACAACTATCTTTATTGCTTGGGATTTTTAAAACTTTAAAATTCAGATTTAAAAAATTTATGTCTACACTTTTATTTTGAATAATGTGTGTTCCACTTTTATAGTAACTTGACCTTTATATATGTAGAGCAGATGCTATTGAACCACCTCTTGTAGGTGAGAAAACTGACTTAGGTAAGGTGGCTTGTACAATTTCATCAGCTTATTAACAGAAAAATCAGAATTAAAACCTGTTTCTTGTCTCCCAACTCTTTTCACTGGTCCATGATGGCAAAATAACTTGTTTTCAGCTGAAAAATTATAGATAGCATTCTGTCATAGGAGAACTTTCCACCTTGATCTTTAAAGGTACTAATTTTGAAAAAAAATTTTATATGATCACATCTTGAATGATTATTGTAATATACATTTAAATGTTTTTCCTGCTATGTTTTGTTTTTCTATTTATAATGATATTATGGGAAAGGTAAGTCCATAGATTGAAAAAACCTCCAGAATATAAGATCTGAGGCATTGAACCAAGACAAAATTTATACTTTTAATAATTTTGGCCTTACAGGTAGGAAAAACACTGTTACAAGCTGTGTGACCTTAAGCAAGGATTTAATTTATGCTTAGCATGTAAATGAACTAATCTTAAATTTTCTTTGTACTGCATCCTCTTAACATGTTGGCATGAGGAAATCTGTCCAGTATGGTATGGATATGATGTTACCATTTTTCTCCCATTTCTATATTCAAGAATATGAGGATTTAAATGTACAAGAACTCAGTCACATTTTCATCTTCTGTTGTTGTAGGTTTATAGTCAGAACCTTTGGGCTTAAAGAATATCCTTTACAAAGACTGCTTCTTGTATTCTGACCTCCAACGTTCAAAATTTAATTGCTCTTCTCTTCCTAATACTTCAACACTTTTTAATAAAAAATGGGGCAAGCGTTTCTGGCTACCACTATATAAACAAATCTGGTTTTGTTGGCCTCCTTCTCAGTTGCTATATGTGTAAATACGGCTCACCTTTCTTTGACATTTTCATACTTTATTTGAGGGTTAAAATAAAATCTTTGGCTTTGTACACATGAATACATTACATCCAAGACATGCATGTTACTAAATTGGAAACTTTAATGTTATTTTAGAGTAGCCTTTCAGGTCTCTAAATGCAACAGTGAACTTCTCACATCTTTTGTGATCCCTGCTTGGAATTTGTTGAAAGACACTTTACCAAAACATTCAAGTAAAATGTTTTGTTTGCTTTAGTCAGCTTACCTAAGCAACCTACCGGGAACTGATGTGCTGTTTATCTAGTGTATGTACTTCAGTATTTAGGGGAATGGATTCTCTTTAAACCATGGCACAAAAAGTAATGAACTTTTTTTTTCCCTAGGAATAATAATGGTTGGGGTTATCGTTGGTTCAAAGAAGACTGGTATAAACCCTGATAATGTTGCTACACCCATTGCTGCTAGTTTTGGCGACCTTATAACTCTTGCCATATTAGCTTGGATAAGTCAGGGTTTGTACTCCTGTCTTGGTAAGTTGACCTGAAATTAAATATAGTGCATTATTCAGAGTCTCTTTAAATAAATATTGTTGCAGCAATATCATGACTCATGGTGGCCTTCATCTGTGTTGAAAACTGTGGTTGAGGCTGATTAGAACAATCACTGCTACTTGCTGTACATCTACTATATGTTGTGGTTCTCACGTACTTCTTCTCTTCATAAAGAATCTAACACTCTAAAAGATAAGGAATATCATCTCTGATTTCACATGAGAAAACTGAGGGTCATAGAGGTTATATGTGTTATCCATTGTTCGTAGGAAGGTTGAATGCAAGTCTGTCATAGTCTTTGAATTCTCTCCTCTAAATATGCAGTGCTGAGGCGTCAACCCACAGGATTCTGAAACATGTTGCACTGTTGTCTCAGAGCATAAGGTTATACTTGAAATTAATGATTTTCCCCCATATCAGAAACCAGTGTGGCAATTAATAATAGCGACTGAAAAATCACCATGAAAATTAGCCTGAGTGTGTGGGACTTTGAAGTTATCTTATATATGCAGTTCCCGATAATAGTTATTGGGTATTTATAGGATCTGATGAGTTGTTTTAATGCAAATTTATACTCTGGAGCTATTGTCAATGTAAATGTATATGATTTGTGAACATACATTTAGTGCTAAAAGTTTATTGTAGTTTCATTTTTTAGATGCCAAATTTTTAAAAAAATTAATAGAAAATATAAACCCACAGTAATACAAAAAGAGAGAGAGAGGTAGTTTATCAGCCAAGCCAGAAGCAAACATATATTCACTTATCCTCATATATTTTCATGGATTCTAGACAGATTTATGGTGTACTTTAGAATAAGTCTAAAAGTACATTTGGTTTGAAGAAGTCAGAATCTCAGATAAATGTTTTTGAACTAAAGAAAGGGCTTTAACCTAACCAAGGCAGTGATTTTCTGCTACTTTTGGAGATATCAAGAGAAGCTTCATTTGGTATACAAAATTAAATTATTTAATGAGTGATATAAAAAGCAATACTCATTAAGACAATGTATATATTCAAGGAAAATTCTCTTTTAGAAGATAAGATGTGTCTACATGTTGTAAGGTAGAAGACAATAAATGATCAAGGATCCCAAATATAAGATCTTGTTCCCATAATAAATAAAGGTATAGTATTTGCACACTTGAGCACTCAAATTACTGTGAAGTAATTTGTAACACATTTCTCAGCTGCCTGCTAAACACCAGGGTGTCTCCTCGTTAAAGCCATTGAAGAATGTTACTATAAATATGACAGTTGTTATAATGAGACAGACTAAATATTATGGCATTTCATATGATAAATCAGTTTTTGAGGAAAATCTCACTTGTTAAATCTATTTCTAAAAATTATACAAGTGGTAAACTCTCCTTACAAAAGACTTAATCAATATGTGTTATTCTCTAAAAATTTTAATATTTTGAGTGTTATAGATGATACAATAGTGTTTAAGTCAGGAAATCAAAAGTGAAATATAAATAGTATAGATCATAATTTTGAAAAATAGTTTTATTATCAAATATTGCTTAGACTTTTCTAGGCCTGTGTTCTGAAAGTTGCCGCATCATAATTCAAGATGAATTCATTAAAACAGACTCTTTTATATTTCATCAGTATCATTTTGTTTCCTCAAAATGATATTGTTTTCATGGTCTGCTGATTGATTCCACAGTTAATTTGAAGGTGTTTCTGAAGTCTCTGTTTGCATTATGAGCACTAGGGGGCCTCATAGCACCAGCAGTTGGAATCCTAGTACTGAGGGTGTTCTGAACAGAGGTTAGAAATGGGCGCGGACAGTGGGGACACGTACACCCGCGGCTGATTCATGTCAGTGTGTGGCAAAAACCACCACAGTATGTAAAGTAATTAGCCTCCAATTAAAATAAATTAATTAATTTAAAAAAATCCAAGATCCCCTCATCCTGCCGAGTGGGATGCCTAGCTCTAGGAAACAAAGCTTTAATTCCTGAACTATTATATACTGGGAACACTTGGCAGTCTTCAGAGATAAAAAGAGGATTTCATGGCAACCGTAGGCGTTGGTTGTAAATAGAGGCCGTTAATTATGTGGCTCTGAAGAACCGAACTCTAGCAGTCTCACTTAACCCCCCACTTAAGTCTTGGTTATTGGGAAATGGCTGAATCGCCCCCTGCTGTCCTGAGGGCTCACTCCACGCTCATCCAAGGTGCGGCCTTCCTTTCGCTCCCGGTGAAATGTGCAGATGTTTGATGCCTGAAGTAAATATGGAATTTCCCCCCTTCCCGCCTATCCAGTCCTCCAAAACAAACAAGACAGAAGAAACTAAGCTTTGCTTACTCTTCCTGACTGTCATCGCCCTGAGGAAGCCTCTGTTGCTTAGTGAACAGAGTTAGAGTTTAAGCCTGGTGTTCAGGCCTCTTGGAGACTTAACCTTCTCAAGCCGCCCCTCCCTTTCTCATATTCCAGCCAAACTCCGACACCTGCTCATTCTCATTCATGCTGCTGTTTTTTGTCTTTTCTTTCTTATGTTATCTCCCTCCTCTCCCTGAAGGTTCATCAGAAGCATCATTTTTCAGTACTAAATTCATAGATTTCCCTAATCTTAGGTAAACTTTTTCTCCCCTGGATTCCCATAGCATGTTATTGACACTTCTCTTAAGACATTCTTTACATTTGGCCAGTCATTATAGCTTTTAAAGTCCATGTGGCTTCCCTTATAAAGGTATAAAGGAAGGACAAAGCTGTCTTTATTTTATGTATTTGTTTTGTAGACCCCATATACTGTATGCATAATGAGTGTTAAATAAGTAGCACTTCATCACATGCTTTATTCTTTTTGAAAGCTATCCAGTTAATGTGTGTAGAAATTATTAAGGAAGTGGTATATATACGGAAAATGGAGGACAGATATCCCTCTGAATGACTTCGCCACAGTACCTATCCAATAACATAATAGATTGTAATGAAAAAAAAAAAATGATCCTTTTAGAGAAGACATAGTATAGGGAAGTTATTGGAAGGGTATACTGCCTTAGCAGAAAATATCTAGTATCACCATAGAACAATGAAAAGGGCAACATGGGGCTGGAAAAGACCTATTTCAAATGAAAGTAGAAGAGGAAATAGAAAGTCAGTTTACAGTGTAATCTAAGCTCTAGATTATGATATGCTTAGATTTGACTTGCAGAGAAAATACAAAGGCATTTATTCATTCATTCAGTAATGTTTAAACATATAGTAACCTTTTTTATTGGAATATAATTGCTTTACAAATTTGTGTTAGTTTCTTCTGTACAACAAAGTGGATCAGCTATATGTATCTGTATGTATATGTAGCTGGTCTTCCCTCCTGACTCAGACGGTGAAGAATCTGCCCACAATGCAGGAGACACAGGTTCCATCCCTGGGTTGGGAAGATCTCCTCGAGGAGAGAATGGCTATGCACACCAGTATTTTGCCTGGAGAATTCTATGGACAGAGGAGTCTGGCGGGCTACAGTCCTTGGGGTCGCAAAGAGTTGATCATGACTGGGCAACTAACATAGGTATATCCTCTCCCTCTTGAGCCCCCATCCCATTCCTGGAGGTCATCAGAGAGCCCTGAGCTGAGCTCCCTCTGCTATGCAGCAGCCTCCCACTAGCTGTCTATTTTATACATGGTGGTGTATGTATCAGGGGCTTCCCAGGTGGCACTAGGATAAAGAACCTGTCTGCCAGTGCAGGAGACGTAAGAGACATGGGTTTGATCCCTGGGTTGGAAAGATCACCTGGAGAAAAGGATAGCAAACCACTGCAGTATTCTTGCCTGGAGAATCCCATGGACAGAGGAGCCTGGCAGGCTACAATCCATGGGGTCACAGAGTTGGACATGATTGAGCAGCTAACACTTCCAGTATGTATAAAGATATGTAGCAATCTTTAAATGCTATTGTGTGCTAAGTTGCTTCATCCTTTTAAAAGCTATTAAAAGCATCTAAAGTTGGGCCGGTAACAGAAATAGCTGTACACAATTATTGTTGCCTTTTCTTTTTCTTGACTGCATAATTTTTAAAGGATTTTAAACACTTTTTTTCAATTATTTGTAACTATGTGGTTATATAATTCTTGTATGCACAATGTGTATGCTGATTGGAAAAATTATCAGCTTTTCTCTTTTCAGGCAAGATCTGAGCAGCAAAATGTTGGTTCATGTCTCATTCTTCAAGGTTAACTTTAGAAAGATGACTTAAGAAGAAATAAGCTCTAAGAACAGTAATAGCCTCAGGTTGTTACTTGGGTCCTGTGGAGACTAACAGGGAGGCCACCTGTAATGTATTTACAAAACATTCTAGAGTATCACTGCCTTGATGTGGTGATGTGAGTAGAATCTAAAATTATCGTGCATGTCACTCTTCTACAGAGTTCTTTTGTCCTGAACATCCCCAGTTTAGAGTGACTCCTAAAAGGTCCGTTTAGTGAGAAAATTCTGATGATTATTATAAAGGGCATTTAAAAAATTGTTTCCAACTTCCCACACCCATTTCTTTGTTGCTCACACACAAACAGCTAACATAAAAATGTCACTCATAGCAGCTACATATTTAGGAAGGATTTAGGGTGAAAATAAGGAATGCTGTTAATGAAACTGGGCTTCCCTTGTGGCTCTGCTGGTAAAGAATCCACCTGCAGTGTAAGAGACCTGGGTTCAATCTCTGGGCTGGGAAGATCCCATGGAGAAGGGAAAGGCTACCCACCCGGTATTCTGGCCTGGAGAATTCCATGGACTATATTGTCCATGGGGTTGCAAAGAGTCGGACATGACTGAGTAACTTTAACTTCACTTCATTAATGAAACTATGTAATAATAGTTGCAAAACACCACCAGTTCAGTTCAGTCACTCAGTCATGTCCAACTCTTTGCGACCCCATGGACTGCAGCACTCCAGGCGTCCCTGTCCATCACCAACTCCCGCAGTTTACTCAAACTCATGTCCATCGAGTCGGTGATGCCATCCAACCATCTCATCCTCTGTCGTCCCTTTCTCCTCCCACCTTCAGTCTTTCCCAGCATCAGGGTCTTTTCAAATGAGTCAATTCTTCGCATCAGGTGGCCAATGTATTGGACTTTCAGCTTCAGCATCAGTCTTTCCAATGAATATTCAGGACTGATTTCCTTTAGGATGGACTGGTTGGATCTCCTTGCTGTCCAAGGAACTCGCAAGAGTCTTCTCCAACACCACAGTTCAAAAGCATCAATTCTTTGGCACTCAGCTTTCCTTATAATCCAATTCTCACATCCGTTCAGGACTGCTAGAAGAACCATAGCCTTGACTAGACGGACCTTTGTGGACAAAGTAATGTCTCTGCTTTTTAATATGCTGTCTAGGTTGGTCATAACTTTCCTTCCAAGGAGTAAACATCTTTTAATTTCATGGCTGCAATCACCATCTACAGTGATTTTGGAGCCCAAGAAAATAAAGTCAGCCACTGTTTACACTGTTTCCCCATCTATTTGCCATGAAGTGATGAGACCAGATGCCATGATCTTAGTTTTCTGAATGTTGAGTTTTAAGCCAACTTTTTCACTCTCCTCTCACTTTCATCAAGAAGCTCTTTAGTTCTTCTTCTTCACTTCCTGCCATAAGGGTGGTGTCATCTTCATATCTGAGGTTATTGATATTTCTCCCGGCAACCAACATCATCAATCTAAGAAAAGACGAAAGCTGTGAATAAAAAAGATGGCAGTTATGGGGCTTCATTGGTGGTGCAATGGTTGAGACTCTGAGCTTCCACAGTAGGGGGCACGGGTTCGATCCCTGGTTGGGGAACCAAGATCCCACATGTCATGTGACATGGCCAGAAAAAAAAGATGGCAATTATGTGTGACAGTTAAGTGGAATTATAGCAATTTGGACTACTTTAGCTATGTTAATTGGAGAAGGCACTAGCACCCCACTCCAGTACTCTTGCATGGAAAATCCCATGGACGGAGGAGCCTGGTGGGCTGCAGTCCATGGGGTCGCACAGAGTCAGATATGACTGAGCGACTTCACTTTCACTTTTCACTTTCATGCCTTGGAGAAGGAAATGGCAACCCACTCCAGTATTCTTGCCTGGAGAATCCGCGGGATGGGGGAGCCTGGTGGACTTCCGTCTATGGGGTTGCACAGAGTCGGACATGACTTAGCAGCAGCAGCAGCAGCAGCTATGTTAATCATTACCTTCTGTAGTTTATCATGGAATCAGTATTAATGTATACAGATACTTTTTGGGCTTAAAATTTCACATTTTTTCTATAGGCCTGTGTTCAGTTCCATTGTTGCTGTAACAAATTACCATAACCTGTGGCTTAAAATAATAGAAATTAATTTTCTTACCACTCTGGAGGCCAAAGTTCAAGATACTTGTTTTTCAGGACTAAAATCAAGGCATCAGCAGGGCTTGTTCCTTCTGAAAGTTTCAAAGGGAAATCTGTCCCTTAACTGTTCCATCTTCTGGTAGCTACTAGCATTCCTTGGCTTGCAGCCATGTTACTGATCTCTGCTTCTGTGGTCACATTGTGTCTTCTGTAGTCAAATTCCTCTACTTCCTGCCTTAAAGGACACCTGTGATTACATTAGGGCTCCTTATTTCAAAATGCTTGATTTAGTCACATCTGCAAAGCCCCCTTTTCCACATGTGGTAACATTGACTGTTTCTGGAGATTAGGATGTGGACGTCTTTGAGCACAATCATTATTTAGCCTACCACAGTGCCCATTTATGATACACCCAGAAATCAAGGCAAAATATTATTTTTGAGCAGGATCATTTAGATGTATTTGATTTAGAAAGCTAGACACTTTTAGATTTTGATATTAATGCAGAAGTTCCTGTTTGACTTCTAATCTGTTTCTCTTTCTGCTTGTGTCATTAGTGGTTTTCTAAAAATAATCCTTTAATATTATGACATCTGTAAAACACCAAATAAATCCAAAAAAGAGGAATGTTTTAGCACCCATCCCTTTTTATATATTTGTAATTTCCAACTAACTATAGGATTAGAATTTAGCCAGGGAAAAGGTAAGAGGGTCCTATACAGTCAAACATATGATTTAATTTGGTGGGCATGGGCATGTTAGATTTGCAGAAAATTGAAGTAAAATGCATTTGCAGTAAATCATTTTAGATACTTTTATTTTGTCATGATTTTCCCATTTTTTTTAATGTTAAAATTTTTTATTTGGAGATAATTTTAAACTTCTAGAATAGTTGTGAAAGTAAATAGTACCAAAATCCCTGTATACCCTGTACCCCTATTCACCAAATATTAATATTTACCCCATTTACTTTATCTTTTATTGTGTCCATCTTCCTCTATGAATATGTATTTTTTTTTGTCTTTTATAACACTGACATTTTAAAAGAATATAGCCTTCACCTCCTTTTTTTTCATTGTTAGAATTTTTAAAACTTGAGAGATAATTCAATTTTATCATACAATTCATCTTTAAAAGTATACAATTCAGTAGTTTTTGTCAAATTTATAAGATTGTGAAACCTATTATCTCATTCTGGAATATTTTCATTACCCTCCCCCCCAAAATACCTGTAGCAGTCACTTCCTATTCCACCCTACCCGCCCCCAGCACTGGCAACCACTAATATAGTTTCAGTCTCTATGGATTTGCCTATTCTAGACATTTCAAAAAATAGAGTCATACAATATGTGACCTTTTATATTCTGTTTCCTCTGTCAGTATGTTTCTAAGGTTCATGCTTCATTGTGAAGCAGTGCTGAACACCAGGTAGTACTAGATAATATTTCATTATGTGGACTAGTAATATGGCTGAATAATACTCCATTGTATGGATATATCACGTTTTGTTTATCCATTTACCATTACATGGATATTTGGTTTGCATCCACTTTTTGGCTATTATGAATAATGCTACTTTGAACATTATTGTACACATTTTTGTGTGAACATATGTTTGCCGTTCTATTGATATATACCTAAGAGTGGAATTTCTAACTCATATGATAGGTCTTTAACTTTTTGAGGAACTGCTCACTCATTTTTTATTTCTTTCCTGAGAAATTCTTCCCCCTCTTTGAAAATTCAGGGCAATGATTCTGGGGTTAGGATAGTGAGTGTTTTTTTCAACTTCAGATGTCCTTCCAGAGATCTGTTGTTGAGAATAAATTGAAAGCCTGGCATGGTGCTCCTCTCTTGACCTGAAAATGAAATACGAAGATGATCTGACCTAGCAGGATAGTTCTTTTCATTTGTAGTTAGTGGGTTTTAATGCTTTTAGTTTTCTGTTTGAGTCTATAAAGAGATTGTTGGCAACCTTAGTTGTTTTAGAAGGTAAGAATGCTTCTTAATTTGAATGTTATTTATCTCTATATAATGGTTTAGCAAGAAGAACTGGGAATGCATCCAATAAAGGTTTTTCATCTTTTAAAAAACTATGGAGAAAATTGCTCTATGTGTAGCATTAGTCATATCCTTTCAAATGGAAGAAAAAATTTAATATTTAATGAATTTTGTTAGCATAATTATTTTGAAGATGTGATGGCAAATCCAGCTAAAACCATGGGTATAAAATTTGTTTGGGCTTTATTTTAATATTTATAGTAATTGTTCCTACCTGATTGGAAAAAAATTTCTAATTCAAACATCTTAATCATAGGTGAGGAGATCTTTAAATATCTTAAGAAGATGATAAAATATAAGATTTAATCCAAGATAAGGGTATGAATAACAGTTGAAGAATTTTGTGAAAAATCAGAAAAAGGCTGGTAGGCTACAAAGACCATGAGATCAACTCTGACTTTAAGTTATGAAGTCTCTACTATACAAAATAAGTCTTAGAATCTTTGAGAAAAATCCAGGAATGTCTTAGCTAAAATCTCTGATAATAATAAAAGCTTTATCAACTAGAATGATATTACCAAAAATGTCTTGAGATGATGCAACTGTTTCAAGAATGGGTAAGCAACTTTTAGCCCTAAGGAGATTTAGAACTCAGTTTAAAAATATTTGAGAATCAAAATTATGGTATGAATGATTTTATGCTAGCAAAGCAGTACTTATTTTTAAATATAGTTGTTTCTTAAGCCATTACAGTAACATGTCAGTCTTTTGATTCCATTTTAAAATTTATAACTATGTAATTAATTTATCCTTATAATTGCCAAATAGAAATCTTACCAAGTTTATATACATTGTATGAATATTTATGAAAACATAAGACTCAGCATATTTGTACATTTGTTAGATTTAGAAAGATTACTTTAAGTCCTAGGAATCTTTTGTGAGATAAATGAAATGCCTAAGTAGAATATCTGAGGGTATTTAACTAAGCTTGTAAATGCAACCAAATATAATTTCAAACTCTTAAAAATAATCTTTGGTTGGATGTTAGACATTATTAATGTAATGTTAAGTGCTTGACTTTTTTTCCTACAAAGTATTAGACTTTGTTCTTTTTTTTTTTTGCTTTAAAAAAACTGTAGTTAATTTACAATGTTGTGATAGTTTCGAGTGTGCAGCAAAGTAATTCAGTTATACTCATATATACACAGATGTTCTTTTTCAGATTCTTCTCCACTAGAGGTTATTACAAGATACTGAGTATAGTTCCCTGTGCTATGTAGTAGGTCTTTGTTGTTTTCCTGTTCTATACACAGTAGTGTGTGTGTGGGAGAAGGAAATGGCAACCCACTCCAGTGTTCTTGCCTAGAGAATCCTGTGGACAGAGGAGCCTGGTGGGCTGCTGTCTATGGGGTCGCACAGAGTGGGACACGGCTGAAGCAACTTAGCACCAGCAGCAGCAGTGTGTGTATGTTAATATCAAACTCCTAATTTACCTCTCCTCTGTTGCCCATCCCCTCTCTTTGGTAAACATGTTTGTTTCATATGTCTGTCAGTCTGTTTCATTTGTGTCATTTCTTTAGATTCCACATATAAGTGATATCATGTAACATTTGTCTTTCTGTGTCTCAACTTAATATGATAATGTCTAGGTCCATCCATGTTGCTGCACATGACATTATTTCATTCTTTTTATGGCTGAGTAATAGTCCATTGTATATATGTATCACATCTTCTTTATCCATTCATCTGTTGATAGACATTTAGGTTGCTTCCATGTCTTGACTGTTACAAATAGCGCTGCTGTGAACACTGGGTTGCATGTATCTTTTTGAATTAGAATTTTCTGTGGGCATATGTCCAGGAGTGGAATCACAGGATCATATGGTAGTTCTATTTCTAGTTTTTTTAAGGAACCATGATACAGTTCTGCATAGTGGCTGTACCAATTTAACATTCCTACCAGTGTAGGAAGTTTCCTTTTTCTCCACATTCTCTCCAGCATTAATTGTTTATAATTTTTTTTATAATGGCCATTCTGATTGGTATGAGATGATACCTCATTGCAGTTTTGATTTACATTTCTCTAATAATTAGCATATAGTCATCTGTATGTCATCTTTGAAGAAATGTCTATTAGGTCTTTTGTCCATTTTTTTTATTACATTGTTTGTGTTTTGGATATTAAACTGTATGAGCTGTTTGTGTATTTTAGAAATTAATCCCTTGTCAGTTGCATCATTTTCAAATATTTTCTTCCATTCTGAGGATTGTCTTTTCATTTATGATTTCCTTTGTTGTGCAAAAGCTTTTAAGTTTAATAGGGCCCTTTGCTTATTTTTGTTTTTATTTCATTACTCTAGGAGACAGATCCAAAAAAATATTGCTGCAATATATGTCAAAGACTGTTCTGCCTGTTTTCTTCTAGGAGTTTTATAGTATCCAGTCTTACATTTAGATCTTTATCCATTTTGAGTTTATTTTTGTGTGTGATGTTAGAGAATGTTCTAATTTCATTCTTTTACATGTGGCTGTCCAGTTTTCCAAGCACCACTTTATTGGAGAGACTGTTCTCCATTATATATTCTTGCCTCCTTTCTTGTAAATTAATTGACCATAGATGCATGAGCTTATTTCTGGGCTTTCTATCCTGTTCTGTTGCTCTATATGTCTGTTTTTGTGCCAGTGGCATACTTTTTTTTTTGATTACTGTACCACTGTAATATAGTCTGAAGTCTAGGAGTGTGATTCTTCCAGCTTCGTTCTTCTATCAGGATTACTTTGGCTATTTGAGATCTTTTGTGTTTCCATACAAATAAAATTTTTTTGTTCTAGTTTTGTGGTAAATGCTATTGGTAATTTGATAGGATTACTTTGAATCTGTAGATTGCCTTGGGTAGTATGATCCTTTTAACAATATTGATTCTTCCAGTTCAAGAACACAGTATATCCTTCCATGTGTTTTGTGTTACCTTCAATTTCTTTCATTAGCATCTTATAGTTTTAATGAACTTTGTTCTTGTAGGCAACTATTTGTGGATTAGTTTGAGCCTTACAAGGCTTGGCTTTAAGCTGCATTGGAATAGATTTATAATAGGCATTACACTATTGTGTAATGAAATAAAAACAAATGGGCTTCCCTGGTGGCTCAGATGGTAAGGCATCTGCCTGCAATGAGGAAGACCTGGGTTTGACCCCTTGGTTGGGAAGATCCCCTGGAGAAGGAAATAGCAACCCACTCCGGTACTCTCGCCTGGAAAATCCCATGGACGGAGGAGCCTGGTAGGCTACAGTCTATGGGGTCACAAAGAGTTGGACACGAGTGTGTGACTTCACTTTTTAGTGCTACTAGTGCTACTGCTATGAAGTGACCTTCTCTGGTCTTCACTAAATGTTTTCAAGGGTCAAATAGGCTCTCCTATCTAGGGGTTAGATCTCAAATGGCTTCTACCCCTTTGTAAACTCTGGGAATTTTTCAGTTTACAACTCTCCCATTATTCTTAGTCTAGCCTTTTGGAGTTCACCCTATGAGTACATGACTTGGTGTTCAGTTTGCAAGCTCTTTCTCCAGTAGCTTCCTCTTCTCCAGTATTCTGTCCTGTGAATTCCTGCTGCCTTAGACCCACTCTGCTGAAATTCTCTCTTTCTGAGCTGTGGTCTGAAATGTGCCTTTTGTAAAGTGGCTCAGCAGTGCAGAATCCACCTTCAATGCAGGAGATGTGGCTCAGCAGTGCAGAATCCACCTTCAATGCAGGAGATGTAGGTTCAATCTCTGGGTCAGGAAGATCCCTTGGAGAAGGAAATGGCCACCCGCTCCAGTATTCTTGCCTAGGAAATCCCATGGACAGAGGAGCCTGGCAAGCTACAGTCCATGGGGTCGCAAAACAGTCAGACATGACTGAGCGACAGTTCACTACTTCACGGTACAGTACTTCAGGCTATTGAAGGGCTTATCTCATTTCTTTCCCCTGTCTCAGGGATCACAGAACTATAATAATAGTCATCGGTGTCTTGAAAGCAGCTTATTATCTACCTATATATATGTAAATTTTATAGTGATTTCTGAAAACACATTTTAGATTTTGTTCAGAGATAGCATACGTCACATCTATGAAGCAAGCCAAGCCAAGCCAAAGTCAGTAAGCTTTGCTGAACTCTATAGGAAAGCATAACAAGAATGAGGATACGATAATTGTGATCAAGTAAGACAGTCTACCACGAGAGGTATAAACAAAATCGTGGTAGTCTGTTACCTAAGTATGTCACAAATAAAAATATGTTAATGGCAGTGATGATTGTGATGATAGTAAGTGTTCAGTAAATGTTAACTATGTGCCAGGGCACTATTGTAGTTAAATTGCGTGTGTTCATTCTCTTAAGACTCATAATAACCTCATGAAATAGTTATTATAAATTTTACCATATTATAGATAAGAAATAGAAGTGTTTAGAAGTTAAATTTCTTGTCCAAGGTAAGTTGTAACATCCAGATATGAAATGAGGAAGTCTGACCATACTGTGGTTAATATAGTATACTATATTCTGTCTTGACATAATGAAGGTTCTGGGGATTTCACAGTGAAGAAATCTGTTTATCTTTATTAGACCTAGTATTTCATTTTTATTTTGGAGCTTGGAACACTATTCAGGATGGAGAGGATATCTGTTATCAATTGATTGGCATGTGCTATCAGTTGCTGATGGGTAAAAACAATGTCCTATTGGACTGTATAGTTTGGAGATTAGAGCACTAACTTTGGTGTCAAACAGATTGACACCTTTTCTCCCAATTTTTGCTATTTCTTGGGGCTTCCCAGGTGGCTCATTGGTTGAGAATCCACCTGCCAATACAGGAGATGCAGGAGATGAGGGTTCAATCCCTGGGTCAGGAAGATCCCCTGGAGAAGGGAATGGTAAATTCTGGGAAATTTCATGGACAGAGGAGCCTGGTGGGCTACAGTTCATGGGGTTGCAAAGACTTGGACGTGACTCAGCAACTGAGCGCGCACACACACACACACACACACACACACACACACACACACACACACACATGTACTCTTAAACTCCTGAGCTTCAGTTTCTTTATAAGGTAGGAATGAGTTTCTACCTCATATGTTTAAGGACAAATTAAGTGAGATAATGAACACAAAGCTTTTAGCACAGTACTTGGTAAGTGGTAGGAGCCAAGTAAGTCTTTAACTGTTGTTTTTCTTATTGTTGTTGTTCACTTCTAGGTCACATAACTATTTCAATAAATGTTGAATTAATATATTAGTTTTCAGTTACATTATGTGACATTTTTACCTTATCTGTAGTTTTCAATTTGCTTGAAATTTATATAAAGTATATACATAGCATGAGTATGTTTGATAATATATCTTCTTACATGTGCTACATGGTTAGAAGAGAGATTGAAATGTTGTCTTTTTTAATTTTAGAGACATATTACTACATTCCTCCATTAGTTGGTGTCATTTTCTTGGCTCTTACTCCTATCTGGATTATAATAGCTGCCAAACATCCAGCCACAAGGACAGTTCTCCACTCAGGCTGGGAGCCTGTCATAACTGCTATGGTTATAAGTAGGTTAGTATTAAAGTGTGTGTGTTTGTGGGTTCTTATATATGCATGTATCTGTATATATATTAAAACAAACCAATTGCCTATTTTTATTTCTCACCCCGTCTGTCATTTTATGTAGCCAACTCTTTATAGCCCAGGTGATTGAGATAAAAGTGGCAAGGATTATTCAAATCAGTAGATTCATAGAACCTCATGTGCTGCCAGTTTTGTACCTTTCCCCAACCAAATCCTAATGAGACTGATGATTAAAATCTAGTGGTGTTTTTGTCTTTGTATGAGTTTTAACCTGACAAGGACATTGTTTATTTTGAACAGTAAGAGCAGGTAAATATCAGAAAACCTTAGAAATGTACATACTGTTGGATTACTCCACTTCTAGGACTCTGACAGGACTTAAAGATATACTTATGGATATATGCAAATGATTGAATTGTAAGAATATTCATCACAGTGGAATTTTTAATAACAAAAAGAGAAGAAGAATTGTGAATAATGATTTCACTGTTCTAATAAAGTGAAACCTAAATATTTCACCAAAAATTGGAATGCTATCACCAGATTGGCAGGAGAGGGCAAGGAAGGGAATTATGAAGGGACTTCAATGGGGAGGGAAGAGAAAGACTAAATGCTCACCCTGCTGTTGGAGGTCATTAGGTAAATGTCTGAAATTAAAAATCAAGGAATAGCAGTATAAACATACTGTTTAGAAATAGGGGAGTAAATGTCAAAAGAAACAGTTAAAGAAGTTAAAAGGAATTGCTAGTGGAGAGCAGGATGTGGGTTAGGGCTAGGGACTATTTTATATGCTTTGTGCTACTTTCACCTTTTAAATGATGCATATATATTTGTTTGATAAAAATACAATTTAATAATAAAAGTGAAGCACTTTTACAATTTGAGTTTTTATTTTTAAAAAATATACATGTTTAAAAATGTTTGGAAGTCTGTATATCAACATGGTAACAGTATAACTCTGAATGATGTAACTATGGTTAATTTTTATTTTCTTCTTTTTGTTTGTATTTTCTATCTTTTCTATGATAAGTTTTATTGCCTAGGTAATACAGCTATTTAAAAATGTATTTTAGCAAGTGTTCCTGTTTTCTGCACCTCATTATCCATGTGTTTTGGTAGGGAGATTTATTCTTTGACACATAACTATTTTGTTCTAGGAAATATGTGTTTTTTTTAAATTAGGGCTTAAAATAGTAAAATATTTCTAAGGATAACTATTTTTAGACTTTAGAGTATACCTTTTTATGGAACTCCTAGAAAAATAAGCATATTAAGCCTTTCACTTATTCAAGAATTAAAATAATAAAGATTTAATAATAAATTTTAAAAAATAATTTCTTAGTATTAACTATCTGGTAGTGGTAAGTACATTGGATCTGATACTTTGACCATCAACCCTATTCCGTGACAACATATCATTCATTTTTCTGTAATGTGGATTTAGACCACAGGATCCCATGAAATATTGGGACCGACACTGTTTTATATAATACTAGGTAGACCAACAGACTGAAGTTAACCTCTTGATAATGGTCTTGTAAACAACAAAAAAATCTCCAAGCTCCATTGAGATATTGATAATATGTGTCTTGCCACTATATAAAAAGAAAAATGTATGTTACTTTTCTGGACCTCTGTTCTCCAGTTCAGCTCCTCCTCTGGCTACAACTCATTATTTTAACTTAACAATGATAAGACACTGTCATGTACTATATCTAATGTGAACAGAATAAAAGTTATCTCTTAGTGGCTTGCTTACTTCAGATGTAAAAAAATACTCTTTAAAATTTTTTCAAATTATAAAGATAATAAAATGCACATGACTTTAAAAAAACAAATAAGCAAAGAAGGATATAAAGTAACCGTGAGTCTCCTGTCAGTCTCAGCCCTTGGGATAGACATTGTTAGTAATTTTTTATATGTCCTTCCAGACATTTTATTTTATTTGCCTTTCTTATTCTTTTTTTTCCCATTTATTTTTATTAGTTGGAGGCTAATTACTTTACAGTATTGTAGTGGTTTTTGCCATACATTGACATGAATCAGCCATGGATTTACATGTGTTCCCTTTCCCGATCCCCTCTCCCCTTCCAGACATTTTAGTACACTGAAAGTATATGTTTTTTTCCTTTTTACAAATAGCATATGTAAATATATAGACCAGAAGGAGAGCCCTGAAATGTGGGACTACAGTTTATGCCATGTTTTATTATCAACATTTTACTTTTGACATTGATTTTCACTCTTAATATCTTTTCTTTTTATTCAATTTTTAAAATAGCTAAATATTTATTTTTAAAACTAGGAGTGTTTATATATAAAAAACAATTTCAAATTAGTCCATTTCCTTTCCTCTTCCCTAAATTACATGATTTTATATCTTTCAGCATTGGGGGCCTTATTCTGGACACAACTGTATCTGATCCAAACTTGGTTGGGATTGTTGTTTACACACCAGTTATTAATGGTAAGAATCACTGTTTCATAATGATGTGGTATCTCTCTGTATTCTTAGGTATGAACAGGAATCTTTGAATTCAGAGGTCTCTCTTCCATTTTATTTCTATCCATTTAGTAAATAAATAAATGTTCTATCCATTTTATTTTCAGTACCAGGTTGTTGCTTGTGGTAGAAATTACATTCAGTAATTTCAGTATACAGAACATATTTTTGAAAAAAAAACTCTCACTTAATATTATCTCTAGATATTAATTTAAGAGTCAGACATACTTAATTTTTAAAGTTAGTGTGACAGAATGAAAAAAGAAAGTGTTAGTCACTCAGTTGTGTTTTATCTTTGTGACCCCATGGACTGTAGCTTCTCTGTCTATGGAATTCTCTAGCCAAGAATACTGGAGCCAGTAGCCATTCCCTTCTCCAGGGGATCTCCCAACCCAGGGATTGAACCTGGGTCTCCTGTACTACAGGCAGATTCTTTACCATCTGAGCCACGTAGGATATTTCAATAGTCTATTTTAATTATTTACTTTGGGCTTATCTTATATGCTATGTTACATTGTTTTGTTGCTGCCCTCATCAATTTTTATGGCTAAATTAGATTTAGCTAGGTTTAAGCATTGCTAAAGTCAATTCAGACCATTAAAATCTATCATTCCCTGCTGATCCTTTTCAGATCTGCCGTATGTTTTTTCTTATTTATAAAATGGGAATTATAATAGTTAAATTCACAGGGATTTTTATATGAATTCCATTTTTAAAAGATAATTTTAATCCAGTCCCACTGGCTTTAGGGCTGGCTGTCATTAAACTGGATTTCATGATTTGCCTGGAAAAACCCATGGACAGAGGAGCCTGGTAGTCTGTGGTCCATGGGGTCACTAAGAGTTGGACACAACTGAGAGACTTCACTTTCTCTTTTCACTTGCAGGCATTGGAGAAGGAAATGGCAACCCACTCCAATGTTCTTGCCTGGAGAATCCCAGGGACAGGGGAGCTTGGTAGGCTGCTGTCTATGGGGCTGCAGAGTCTGACACAACTGAAGCGACTTAGCAGCAGCAGCAACATGATAACCTAAGCCAATATAATTTAAAATAATTCTACCTGGAGGAAACTATATCAGAGGATATACACATTTAATATAAATCACTTTTTATATATTTATGAATAAGAAAATATGTTCTACAGAGGCAAATTCTCTAAAATCTAATTTCATATCTAAAATTTTTTTTTAATTATTTATTTTGCTGCATCCAGTCTTACTTGTGGCACATGAGATCTCCATTGCCACACGCCAGTTCTCTAGTTGTGGTGTATGGGTTCTTAGTTGCTCTGAGTCGTGTGGAATCTTAGTTCCCCAACCAGGGATGGAACTCATGTCTCCTGAATTGCAAGATGGATTCTTAACTGCTCAACCACCAGAGAAGTCCCCATATCTAAATTTTTACTTAACATTTTAATTTTGCAGTAAATGAATAAATTTACCCTAGAGATGTCCCTCCCAGTTTTCCTGATACCACCATTCTCCCTGCCCGTAAAATCACAGAACCATTTGATTCTACCTGGCTCTTCATCGTCTTTGAATAGATAATGACCAAACTATATATATAAAATGACCAAACTATATATAATGTGTTTATTTTCACATTAACATAATTTATCTGTTCATTTATTTATATAACAAGTGTGTCTTAAACCACCATAGTCCACTAATATCTCAGTCCAGCCATCAGTCAAGTAATAAAGTAGCCTTCTTGACTCACTCCCTATTCAATACAAATTGAATGTCACTAGAAGACTAGTCTACCTTAAGCACTGTTTTTATTACATTAGTTTTAAGATAATGGGATTTAACAGTGATTTCCCCCTGCCTCTTCAATCAAATTAGAATTTTTCTCCCTAGCTGTCAAGGCTCTCCCTATATGCATACAACTATATCCTTCATCATGATTTGATTCTTGTATTGTGGCCATACAGAGATGTAATTTTCACTGCCTGGAATAGCTACTACTTTCTTACCCCCTGTTCAAATGCTCTTCAATGACTATTATTTGATGAGTTTACTAGCATAAATATTATCCAACAATGACTGCTAGAACCGCGTTGCCCAGCATCTCAATGAGAAATTTAACTTAAATTACAACCCCTTGAGTAGTAAGGTTTTCGTTTCTCTGTGATTTCACCTTCCATAAGAAACAGTTTGCTGAAGTGCTATCTTTGGAAGTCTGTGTATTGTTTGGCATGGTGGTAAACCGTTTTTCTTATCTCAGTAAGTAAGCCTCTTAGTTGGGTATCACCGTAAACTCTTTCTAGTGTTAAATGCCATTCATTAAAAACACTGATAGAGAAGAGTCATTCCACGTTCCTCAGAAAAAGTGGAACTTCTGAGAACTGAATTCCATTTTAAATGTGCTAAGGCATGTACTATTTAAAAGATCCCTGTTTTGTCATAGTCTTTATCATATCATCATCATCATTTTCTATTTAGTAAGTACCTACTATGTGGCAGGTGACTATGCATACTATTTAATCCTCAAATAAAGATAAGGACTCATATCTAGGGCATCTTTTAAAATTTATTAACATCTCTTAGAACCAGTCACGTTTTCTAAAATATATTTCCTGTAACAATAGTTCTTGATATGTTAATAAGTATAATTTGAAAAGTGAGTTCTGTGGTCAGCGAAGTTTGGGAAACATTAGGTTAAAAAGATTTCTCTTCCACAGAATTTTGTAAAGCTTTTTCCATGCTAATATATGGTGTAAACCTCCCCTTGTGGTACTTCTGTTGGCTAGGAGTTAGAATTTCTGAATCTAACCTTCCTTCTGACCTTCTTTCCAGACCATACTTTGAGAACTACTAATCTAGGGCTTATTATTATATCTTTATCACAGTCTCTTTCAAACAGCAATACACCACTTTACATAAAGGATAAGAGCCTTATCTCTTATCCTTTATGTACAAGAACCTTATGTCTTGTCCTTTTGCGATTTCACTTTTATGAGCTCTTTTTGTCATACATTTTACTTTGTTATAAACCCTGTAACATTTTTGCTTCACAGTTATTTTTTTTAAAGATTAAAACTGAGGGGTTGGTATCTTTTTATATTTCCCTATATATTTAACATTTTCAGCACTCTTCTTTGCTTTCTGTAGATTCAGATTTCCATCTAGCTTTGTTTTCCACCTGCCAGAAGTTCTTGTAATGTTTGTTGTAGGGCAGCTTGCAGAGAAGACAGAGGCTTTAGGCCAGTACCTCCCAGCTTCCTTCTCCTTCCTCTTCCTTTGCCCCTCTTCTGACCTATAAGAGTGTCTGCTCTTAACCTCTGCTCTTAACCTTTTCTACTTGTATCCCAGAAGAAGAGTGAACTCTTTCATCCAAGACTGGCCAATTTACCTTTACTAATTCACAATTCCATTACACCCCCACTGGTATTTTTTTGGTGTTTAATAACTATCTTGTACACCTGTGGCTGATTCATGTCAATGTATGGCAAAAACCACCACAATATTGAATAGTAATTAGCCTCCAATTATAATAAATAAACTAGTTAAAATTATATTTTAAAATATGAAATAGCTATCCAACAAATTAGATCAGTGTCTGCTATCTACAGCTAGCAGTAAGACAAATTCCCTCTGTTATCATGATGCCTGTAGCTTGATTGAGATAGTGGCTATATATGTTACAGAATGTAAAGAACAAACAATTAGTAACTGTTCTGAGCTCTTGGTACCTTATCTGTTGGATGTTACATGACAGGAGAACAACATATATGAAGTGTAATGCTGCGGCTGCCATGAAAACTGTTTACCTGAGTTAAAATGAACTGTTTTACTTAGGGCTTTTACAATAGAGTAACTAAAAGACTTCCATTTAATATTAATTTTTGAATTAAAAAATGTGCAATTAAAAAACACTTTATTGAAAAATCTATATCAGTATTTATTGATCTGCAGTACGTCTTTTGTATATGACAGATTTCATGTGCATGGATGTGTGTTGGGGGGGTGAGTATGTGTGGTTATCAGTTTAAAGAAGTCCCCCTCAATTCCTGGTTTGCTAAGCATTTTTAATAATAAATAATAAAATGCTGAATTTTATCAGCTTTTCTGTTTATTCATGTAATATAATCATATTTTCCCTATTTGTATTTGTTAATGTGCTATATGTATTATTTTCAATTGTTAAGTCAGTCTTACATTCCTAAGATAAATCTGATTTTTTGGTGATGTATTTTACACAGTTAACATTTTGCTGGACTTGGTTTGCCAGCAGATTGATATCTTTTGCATTTATTTTGATTCACAAGACTGGCTGATAATTTTCTTTTTTCACATTGTCACTGTTGGATTTTGAACTCAGAGTCACGCTGGTCTCATTATGTGCGTTTTTTAAAAAGCTTTTTGGAGCATAGTTGGTTTGCGGTGTTGTGTTAGTTTCTGGGGTACAGCAGAGTGACTCAGTTACACACACATAGACCCACTCTGTTTTTGTTTTTAAGGTTCCAGAGTCTTTTCCCAAATGGGCCATTACAGAACACTGAGTAGAATTCCCTGTGCTACACAGCAGTTTCTTATCGGTTATTTTATACAGAGTAGTACTCTTCTTTTCTAATATAAGATTTAACACTGTGAATTTCTAAGTACTACTCTATGTACCTCCCACAAATCTCAATATCTTGTGTTTTCATTTTCATTAAATCCAGAATATTTTAAAATTCCCTTTGTGATTTTTTTCCTTTGATTCGTGGGTTGTTTGGAAGTGTATTGTTTACTTTCCAGCATTTGGGGGAATTCTCAGATATCCATCTTTTCCACTGTGGCCAGAAAACGTACTTTGTATGTTGCAGTTATTTCACATTTATTGAAACTTGTTTTATGGCTCACAGTGTGGTCCCTCTGTGTGAATGTTCCCGTGTGTATACTTGTAAAAATTGTGCATTCTGCTGTTGTTGGCTGGCGTGTCCTATAAACGTCCTTTAGATCAAGTTGATTGATAATATTGTTAAAAAAACTTCTACGTAGTTTTGATTTTTTTATCAGTGTGGTCTATCAGTTGATGAGAAAAGAGTGGTGAAGTCTCCAAATATAAACACAAACTTGCTCATGTCATCATCTCTATGAGAGAGGGATTGTTTTCTCTGTTTTACAGGAAGGCAGCTGAGGCATGGAGAAGCTAAGTAGCTTGGAGGTGGGAGAGGGTGGTTGACTGGGCAGTTTACTATTGGAAGATTGGGGTGGGGTTGGTTGGCCATGTCATGGGGAGCCCTCCAAGTTTGAACATCGAACCTCCACTCTGGGATGTTAGAATCCTGCCCGCCCCTTGGAGCAAAACGAAGGTCTGAAGGAATCCCACTGTTAATTATGCAGACTTCCAGTTCATCCTTATTTTCCATCAGTACCGCCTTGTGTCTGGTATCCTTGAGGCCTGACTCTCTCTTGTTCAGTATCTACAGAAAACATTCCTTTATTCTCCCACTTGAGCAGAACAGTTGTAAGAATGATGAGAGATTGCAGACATTTGCTTACTCCATTCATCCACAGACTTTTATTTTTTATAGTGAAAACTTTTATATTTAGAATCAGCCAGCTGGGCTCAGTTTAGATGATCCCACTTTTGTTGTTATTGTTGTTCAGTTGCTCAGTCATGTCCAACTCTCTGCGACCCCATGGACTACAGCCTTCCAGGCTCCTCTGTCCATGGGGATTCAGGCAAGAATATTGGGGTGGGTTGCCATTTCCTTCTCCAGCGGATCTTCCCAACCCAGGTCCCCCACATCGCAGGCAGATTCTTTACCATCTGAGCCACCAGGGAAGCCCTCGTATGAGAGAGGGAGTCAGAAATGAATGCAGTTTCTTTCTCTTTTTTAAAAACTTATTTATTGATGTATTTAATTTTTGGCTGTGCTGGATGTTCATTGCTGGGTGCAGGCTTTCTCTAGTTGTGGCGAGCGGAAGCCGCTCTCTAATTGCAGTGTGCAGGCTTCCAGTTGTAGCGGCTTCTCTTCTAGAGCATGGGCCCTAGAGCATGAGGGCTCAGTAGCTGTGACTCACAGGCGTTAGTTGCTCTGTGGCATGGAGGATCTTCTCAGACCAGGAACGGAGCCTGTGCTCCCTGCGTTGGCAGGCAGATTCGTAACCACTGGACTGCCAGGGAAGTCCTGGATGTGATTCCTTGCTGTGTGCCACCCAGGTTGGCTCTCTCAAGTGTTCTGTCCTGCCTGAGTCTATCTCACAAGCACTCGTGGGATGCTTGCAGAAATAGTTGACAGTGGGTGTAGATTCCCCTTGTGTCCAGGGTTCACTGGTATTCTTAATGATTATTTTAGCTCATGCTCAGCATTCAGCAATTTGAAATTTTCAGTTGTTTTCTTCCTACTTGTTTTTATGGCTACTATCTCTTTCAGTCATAATCTGTCAAAGTAGGAAGAGTTTGGGTGTCCTAATTCACCCTGGGGGTACTTACCACCCTTTGGAATTCATTTTGCTTCTTCGCATTAACTCCTCTTCCTCAGAGTACATGACAGGATAATCTAGGTTAAAAGATCACTTTCTTGAGTATTTTTTTCAGTGTCTTATACCAGTTTCTTCAGTAATCTGAGAAGACATGTATCAAACCTTATCTATTTGAATACATTTATTAAGATGATAAATGTGAAACATATTGTTACCTAGTTTTACATCTAGATTGTGATAGTAATTTTTAAAAATTACTTACTCTGCTTTCAGACCAAACAGTGAGTTAGATTTGAAAAAACAATGAATGAGTCTTTCATAGCAGAAATTTTATGCCTTTGGAATATCTCCATCAACATCAAATAAATCAACGTTTCAGAAGAACTCTTGTTCTGTTTTATTAGCCCAGGGGGTATAGAGACATAAATTCAGTTGAATTTGTGCACATTATTGAAAATACGAAACTACCTATCTTATTTGTTTTTTCTTCTATTTCAGGTATTGGTGGTAATTTGGTGGCCATTCAGGCCAGTAGGATTTCTACTTACCTTCATTTACACAGCATACCAGGAGAATTGCCTGATGAACCCAAAGGTTGTTACTACCCTTTTAGAACTTTTTTTGGTCCAGGTAGGTGCTTGTGGATTTTTGCATATTTTATTCCTGGAACTCTTCCTCTCTTTGAGTACAAGCAGGCAACATTTGTTGAATACATATTTTGTTTATGAATGTTGCCCAATTTTCTGTTTCTGAGAGCCAAATGGATTTTAAATAGAGTAGATTTTGTTCACTGAATCTCAGTGTACAGAAGCAACAAAAGACTGTGAATCAATTCTGCAATTGTTAAAGAACTTTGTATAGTTTTTCTTTTTTATCTTTCTCTTTGATATCTTGTTAAGTTAGGATATAAGTTAGGAAAGAAGAACCTTGTGCATATAAGAAAACATTGTTAAATGATTTAGGGAAACATACTCTTCCATGGGCTTCCCTAGTGGCTCAGGCGGTAAAGAATCCGCCTGCAATGCAGGAGACCTGGGTTCGATCCCTGGGTTGGGAAGATCGCCTGGAGGACATGGCAACCCACTCCAGTATTGTTGCCTGGACAGTCCCCATAGACAGAGATGCATGGCGGGCTACAGTCCTTGGGGTTGCAGAAAGTCGGACACAGCTGAGCAACTGACCACATAGCACACACTCTTTCATACATTAATCTTTTTGACCTTTCTAAATGTAGGCATTGGTCCCCAGCAAGCAGAATGAGAGGGGATAACCTCAGTTACAAGGACATTGTTATGTCCCAGGCATGTGATATCCTAAACTCTAAACCACAATTTTATTTTGTTCATTTTTGGCTGCACTATGTGGCAGGCATGCAGAATTTATGCAACCGGGGATCAAACCTATGCTCCCTGTCGTGGAAGCTCAGAGTCTTAACCATTGGACCACCAGGGAAACCTCTAAACCACAATTTTAAACCTCACAATTCTTGACAACATTTTTTTTCTGATGAAAATAAATGTATTGTAATAAGTGTAACTTTTGAATGAGTTTCAGAAATACCCAGTCTTTTAATAGCAGTGAAAGACTTCTAAAGGAAAAATAAAATTAAAACATTTAATGACCAAAAAACCTCTATTTGAAGATGATTAGGTATCATTTAGTTATTAAAATGAACAATAATAAGGAATTAAATGATGTAGGAGAAAAAAATATGTTCCAGTACTTTAAGAACTTCATATTTTTTCTTTTGTCTTCCCTCCGTTTTTATAATGTTATAGTTTGATCAGTGTTCTTCACAGCAAGCTTTCATCAACCACCTCTCATTTAATTAATATATAACATATAGGGAAAATTTCTAAAAATTAAGCAAATTATAAATAGTTAAAATTTATTTTTAGCAATTGAATTTTATGTGATTCTGTGCACTATAGTAGTAATAACTTGAAGTAATCCTCAAATTTTAATAACTATGATCTATTGTTCACCAATACATGATTTTAACAACTTTTATATTTTATATTGCAGGAGTAAACAATAAGTCCGCTCAAGTTCTACTGCTTTTAGTGATACCTGGACATTTAATTTTCCTCTACACTATTCATTTGATGAAAAGTGGTCACACTTCTTTAACTGTGATCTTTGTAGTAGTATACTTATTTGCTGCTGTATTACAGGTAAGAGACAAAACTTCTTGTAATTTCTTTTATGTTCAGATTAATGTTAAAGTATAACTAAGGCTAAAAGCACAAGAAATTTTTTAACATTTCAAAAATCAGCTGAATGCCTTCTTATTGATCTTCTTAAAACTGATAACATTTAACACGATTTTCTGGATTCTGTGTTCCCCTTCTCTCTCTTTTTTAATTCTCTTCTTTAGTACGAATGTGTCTTGGCAGATAAATTCCTGAGGAAGAGTGCTGCACAGGAGAAAAATTTTTGAATCTTTGCATGTTGTAAAATGCTTTGAATAGGTTGACTGGATATAAAATTCTGTTTCTTTTAAATTTTCTTTTAAAATTTTGAAAGCAAGGAGAAAACTTCCTTGCTTTTTAACTTCTGTTACTGTTGAAAAGAAGAGCAGATGCCATTCTCACTGCTGATCTCATGATACAAAACTACTTTTATCTTTCTAGAAGTTTCTAGAAAGAAAATCTTTCCCTTTTCCCTGTTGTTTTTAAATTTCTTCTGGTACTTATCTATGAGTTTTAAAGTAATATATCTAAATTTCTAGTTCATGTTTAATTCCCTTTAGACTTTTGCTAACAAAAGTTGAGGATTTGGGGGCTGGTATAATGCTGTATCTTTCCCACATGGCTATATCACAGTTTGGGGTTAAATTGGTAGTCAGTGTTTCTGTCACTGGGTCTATCTAAACATTGTTTGGGCTTCCTTGGTGGCTCAGATGGTAAAGAATCTGCCTGCAGTGCAGAAGACCTGGGAGATTCCTGAGTTGGGAAGATCCCCTGGAGAAAGGCATGGCAACCCTATAGTGTTCTCCGGTGTTCTTGCCTGGAGAATCCCGAGGATAGAGGAGCCTGGTGAGCTACAGTCCATGGGGTCGCAAAGAGTCAGACACGACCAAGCGACTAACACACACAAGCGTTGTTCACTACAGAGCCAAATAATGTATTATATTTCCTTTTTGTGCATTTTATTTTTCTTAGGGTTAATAATCACTTCTTTTTTCATTTGCCTCATTTTCTAGAAACCCATCCTTAATTTTTTCCAACTGTTCCATCTTTATTTTAGCTTTTTAGCCATGGCTTCTTGCTAAGCTCTGTAGGATTTAGTACCTCCTACTTTGAGAAATCCTAACTTAGAAGATGCATTCAAAGAATTCTTTGAAAAGGTATCATATGAATTTGGCCTTCAAGGGGTTTGTAGGAGTGGGACTGGAGGATAAGTGTGTGAAATTATTAATACTCCAGTCAAAACAAAACTGCACTGACAGTAATAATGTTAACCAAATTAACTGACATCTACTATGTTACCTATATGACCAGTGTTGTTCTAAGTGCTTTACATGTAGAGATTTATTTTATTCTCACAAGTACTCTATGAGATTTGTTCTTCTGATATAAATCAGTGATTTTAAAAGTGAAGTACATGCAAAACAATGCATTGTGTACATAAAGGAAAGATGAAAACTTCTTATGTATGTCTACCTCATTTGTTTAAAGTATTTCTTCTGTTTTTATGATTGCTTTACAATAAGCATATTATCACAGTGTTAAGTAAAGTATACTTATTTATACTGAAGGACTGCATGAGCTAAAAAAGCATAGAAATGATAGAGCACAGAACTTAAGCCAGAAAATGAAAGTAATTCACACAGCGGATCTAACTAAAAGAAGAGATGAGAAAAGGTTAAGAGGGTAGATTAGGACCAACATAAAAAGGTCTTAAATGCTCAACAAGGGAAACAAGAATCTACTCATAAAGTAACAAAACCCTTGTGACTTTATTTATGTTTTAACTTTTCTATAATGATTTATAGTGCTTGAGATTTTATTAGATGTCCCCTGTCAAATCATTCACTCATTTATTCCTTCAGTAAGCCTTAATTTTGTTCATGATACTAGATGCAGGTATGGGCTTTAAATCTCAGGATGTATAAATTCCGGCCCTATACTCAAAGACTCACAGCCTGAAGAGAAGACTACTGAACAAATAACTGTATTATAATGTCATGTAATATAAATAAATGCTGGAAATAGCTATGCATAATTTGCTGTCAGAGGTTGGAAAAAAAAGCAACTAATCCTATCTGGGGAGTAATATTTTTCTACTGTTCAGTAGGAACAGAAGTTATTTCAAATGTGTTTTTACTACTGGCTATCTTTATTGCTGTATATGCTATGGTCATTTATTATAATTTATTTTCTCCATGTATGTTAGTATTATGAAAAATATGCTTTCCTCAATCTGATGGGAAATATTTAAGAGACCATTCTTTGGTCTATTAAACACACCATTTTTAGAGTAAGTTCCTATTTGTAACTTTACCTCTTTACCTCATGGATGGATTTGACGTTTATCTTTATGGTTCTTTGCCAAGATAGTGTCATGCACCATTTCATTTAAGTTAATGAAGGATATAAGACATTTATCTGAATTTACACAGATATTAAATTTCAACTTTGTGCTCACAGTATACCTATATGTCTTTTGTTAGCCTCTGATGTAAATTCTGATTGTGGGTACATGCTCGGTCGTGTCCAACTCTGTGACCCCAGGGACTGGGGCCCTCCAGGCCCTTCTGTCCATGGAATTCTCCAGGCTTGAATACTTGAGTGGGTTGCCATTTCCTTCTCCTGGGGATTTTCCTGACCCAGGGATTGAACCCCTATCTCCGGCATTGGCAGGTGGGTTTTTTTTACCACTGAGCCACCTGGGAAGCCCAAATTCTGATTAATAAAGTTTGAAAAACTAGAGTTAAGGAAAGAGTAATTACTAATCTCACTGTGTCGCCAAACCTCCTCTGTAAAGTGGGAGGGATATAGACAGTCCAACTTAAATGATTTTCTAACTTTATGATGTGCAAATGCAATAATGCATTCAGTGGAAACCATACTTCAGTTTTTGAATTTTGATCATTTCCCAGGCTAGTGATACTTGGTATAATCCTGTCTTAAGATTCGGGCAGTGAGAGTGAGCCACAGTTCCCAGTCGGCTGTGTGATCATGAGGGCAACCAACCAATAAACCAATTCACTTAAGACCATTCTGTACCCAGACAACCATTCTGTTTTTCACCTTCAGTACAGTAGTCAATGAATTATATCAGCTATTCAGTACTTTATTGTAAAATAGGCTTTGTGTTAGATGATTTTGCCCAGCTGTAGAATAATGTTAGTGTTCTGAGCATATTTAAGGCAGGCTAGGCTAAGCTCTGATGTTCAGTAAGGTAGCTGTATTAAATGCATTTACAGTGTTTTCAACTTACCATGGTTTTTTTTTTGATGTAACCTCATCATAAGGTAAGGAAGATCTGTAGTAGTACCTGCATCATAGGCCCCTTGGAGGATTAAATGATTTAATTACTTGGCTTCATAGTGCATGCTATATGAGTGTTGGCTGGTGCTGTTGTTATTGTTACTGTTATTTAACATAGAATTATAAATGGTGAGTCATTAATCTCTGAGTGACAATTGAGATTTTTTTAAACTTGTAGTATTGATTGAATTTTCTTATGTGTCTTTTACAAGTTTCATTTTTATGAGTTTGTATTTTTATTTCTCCCCAAGAATTAGATACCTGCCAGAGAAGATCTTTGTTTTTGTACCTGACGTTGTATTAGTCCAATGGAATAGTTTAGAATCTGCTTGTAAATTCTCAATGCAAATCTTCATGCTCCAGCACTGAGACATATCTAACACATACATGCGCACACACATTCACGTATCTCTGGGGAGGCTTGAGGTTTAGATTAAAAATCTTGACCTTTCCCTGTCTCCTTCAACAGTCCAAATATGGAAGAATAAATGAAAACTTTTTAAAGATGAAGAATTCTTCACCACTTAAGACATGCATTTTAATACTCTTTACTCAGCTGGCTTCCTTTTATGATCTAGGTTTAAACTTATATTCAAAATCTTGGTTGAAGTCCCAGCTCTTACTTAAATATTTCAGTCCACACCTGCCTTCCCATCACTAAAATCTGTATTTTGATTAGCTATTCCATAGTAAAATTTTCTAATGCATGTTTAATTTTTCTCCATCTAGATTCCTACCTCCTTGAGGGTGGGACATGATAGGATGGTTTGGTTTTGGTTTTTGATTGGGGTATGATTGCTCTGCAGTGCTGTGTTAGCGTCTGCCCTACAGTGGAGTGAATGAGCTGTGGCATATATCCTCCCCTTTGGGGGCGCTGCCCCCCCCCCCCCCCCAGCGCTGTCCCAGGTCATCACACAGCACCGCAAGTCATCACAGAGCCTGCAGGTCGTCACAGAGCCCCAGGCTGAGCGCCCTGCGCTGGATCACAGGCTCCCACTCGCTGTTTGTTTCACGCATGGTCGTGTAGCTATGTCGCTGTTACTCTCTCAATGCAATTCTTGACACTTCACTCTCTTCTCAGACTAGTATTCTTTAAGGAAACTTCCCCCACCACCTAATTCCTCACCCAACAAAATGAAGTAAATCCACTTGAAAGAAACTTGATATCGAACTTATTACAATGACATAGTGACAGTTCTTTGCAGTATTTCTGCACTTACTCAGGTGTCATCTTCCTGGAAGTCTTTCTTGCATACCTAATTTGGTCTAAGTGCGTTTATTCTCTGTTCCCATGGTAGCCTGTGAACACCTTTACCCTAGCTTTTCCACATTATATTGACATTATCTGTTCATGTGTCTGTCTCACCCATTCTACAGAAGGGGTCTTTGTTTTATTCTTTATTATTATTATTATTATTTTTTTTTTTTTTTGTCTCTGGCACCTTGCCCCATCTCTAGTGCTCAATTAGTGTTTGTTAAACTAAATGACTATATCTTGTTAGCTCTGTTTCCCTCTTCGGGAAGAGAAAAGTTTACAACTGTATTTAGGTACCAGAAATTCCAGAAAAACTGAGAAATCTAAATTTTCTCCTTGCTCCAAATTTCGTCTTTCGCTGACCTATGTATTTAAAATGAAAGGCAATGAAAAATAAAACACAAAATACCACAAATTCTGTTGGCATCCAGTTAGAATTGTAAGGATTTGCTAAAATGTTTAGAGATGAAATAACTTAAATGCTTAGAGATGAAATATAGTGCACTTTCCCTTTAAGGGAATGTGCAAGGTTGACTTCAGATAAAGCAGAATTGGAAATGATTGGAAATGGATGCAACTGAGGGAATAGGACATGAGAGTGGTGTGGGGGCAATTTATATTCTGCTTTTGTGTATGGTTGAATTTTTACACAGTAAGAAATTTTAAAAATGTTGTTTATTTACTTGTTTTTGGCTGTACTGGGTCTTCATTACTGCCTGCAGGCTTTCCCTGGTTGTGGTGCGCGGGCTTCGAATCGCCATGGCTTCTCTTGTTGCAAAGCACAATCTCTCGAGCACTGAGGCTTTAGTACTTAAGGTTCACAGGCTTAGTTGCCACTCAGTGTATGGGATCTTCCCAGACTAGGGAGCGAACCTGTGTCTCCTGGTGGATTCTTAGCCACTGGATCACCAGGAAATCCAGTAAGGAGTTTTTAAAATTAAGGTTTTTCAGAACATATTGACTTAGTAATTTTGGTCCTGTGGCTGATTATTTCTTAAAGTAAAAAATAAACTTGAGTTTGAAATTGTTTGGGACTTAGAATGGTTGAGTTCATGTTTTTTTTGCCCCAGGTGCACATTGACTCCATTTTTTGAAACTGTTTTTTGAATTTAAAAATCTACATACTTAAAAAAAAAAAATCTACATACTTGTCACCAATTTCCTTGTTTAGGTATTTATCCTGTGTCTTGAAATTAGAAGGACCCTAATGAATGTGCTTTTGTGATGTGACGTTAAGTCTGCATAAAGTCAGTAGGTGTGATGGATTTTGCTGTTGTTACTCTTGCTCCTGCCCAGAACCCAGGAGCAGCCAGGGTGATTGGAACTTGTCAAGGCTGGAGTAATGTGCTGAAGGCAGTCAGTTTAGTTCACCACCAGCAACACTGCATTTTGAGTTTTTTTTTGTTTTCTCAACATTAAGAATGGGTCGGCACCAAACTGACCATGCTGATCACCCATTCTACCTTTTATGCCGTCAGTCAGCATTTATGAGACTGCTGGCTGTGGCTAAGGGTACAGTTGCTGGCTTTAAACAAGAATTTTTCATCTGTATCAAATTAGTTCATGGAACCCACAACTTCGATTTCGTAGAACCAGAGTGTATACTTTCTTCTGCAGACTTAGAGATGATTGGATTCTTTCTCGCCAAGCAGTCATTGTCTCTGCCTTCACATCTTATTTATTCAAATGCTCCATTGACTTCTCAGAACCTGTTAATTTGTGAAATCAAAGGCATAAAACAGTATTCCAGGCTATGACGGACCTTGTTTGCCTTCCTTATAAGATGTGCAAAAGAGAAGTTTGATATCTCCTCAGGGTTTTCTAATTCATTTATTTGCCTCATTCCCTGCAGTCTTTTTCAAAGATGTAGTACCTGGACAGCATAATACACCTGAGAAGGTACAAAGATAACTATCAATCAAATAAGCAGACTGATGATCTCTTCATCAAAGAAAGAACAGCATTCATTGCAGTTCATTTCCCTATTTAAAACCTCTACCAGTTCACTTTAGTGTTTGAAATCCTAAATATGCTTCCTTTGTCTGTGGAGAGATAAAAGCTTAAACTTTGGATGACATAACCTACAAAAGGCAAAAAGATAGGCCCATATGGAGTATATTAATATTTGTTCTGCTATAAAATAGTTCAGTGGGAAAGAAAAATGAGACTTTTCTAGCCCGAGAGGCCTATTAAATTCCAACAAAGTGTTTGTTAATATAATTCGGAAAGAATGAAGCAAAACCATTTCTAAATGAAAATTTTAATTCCCTCTTTTAGGCACCGATTGTTTCATATTGAAAATTAGTTTGCTAAGAAATTTTCTAAACTCCTAGCAGTACCAAATACCATGGGAAATTCTTGTGAACATTTGTGGAAAACCTGACTGTGTTTGTTCTTTAACGTGGGGGAGGCAAAATGTTTCCCTTCAGTGGTGGAATGATGAATTCTCACCTCATAAAGGTGAAAATATAAATATCAGGATTTTACCCACTGTATAATGCTCATAATCTTCCAAGCATGGTGCTAGTCACTGTACAAAAGAAATAGAAGATATTGTCCCTGCCCTGCACAGGCTTCTCTTAGCTGTGGGAAATGAGATTTAAATGCATGAAATAATTAGAGAGGAGCTGAAGACTTAACCTCCTTATAACAGTAAGTTATAAGCATCTTACCATATACCTTCAGAATCAAACTTTACACTTATGCATGGATCTCATTCTTTAAAAGTGCTTTAGTAGTTTTGGGGTGGGGGGTGGTTTATAAGGGAAGATCAGAGTATACATTATATCTCATGAGAAGCTTGAATTAATATCAGTAAATATGAAACTTCCCTTAGCAAAACAGTAGTACTTATACTTGTTTCTTTAAAAATATTTATTTATTTGGCTGTACCAGGTCTTAGTTGCAGCATTTGGGCTCTAGTTCCCTGACCAGGGGTCGAACCCAGGTCCCCCCCTGCATTGGGAGCACAGAGTGTTACCCACCGGACCACCAGGGAAGTTCCATATACTTCTTATTAATATAATTTTAAAAGCAGAAGTCTCTTTAGTTTTTATTGCTGCCTTTTCAGTAGGCAGTGTTTTGTTTTGTTTTTTCATTTTATGAAAGTGAAAAGTAAATGTGAAAGTCACTCAGTAGTGTCCAACTCTTTGTGACCCCATGGACCGTGGTCTGCCAGGCTCCTTTGTCCGTGGAATTCTCCAGGCAAGAATACTGGAGTGGGTAGCCATTCCCTTCTCCAGGGAGTCTTCCCAACCCAGGGATCAAAGGCAGATTCCACCAGGGAAGCCATTTTATACTTAGATGCCAATTGCACCATCTTACATTTCCAAGGATGTTCATGTTTTCTCAAGAAAAAATATTCTCAGCAAAGCCCAAGCCCAATTTAAATGAGCAAATGAATGACTCTCATAATAAAATTAATAATCTGAATATTGAATAATGAATTTCCTAAGAAGTGTTTCTGTTTCATAAATAATAGTTCATTTGTTTTGAGATCTGTGTTGGTAACATGAACATGGTCACAGCACAAATGCAGATTAAGAGTAAACATCTTCCATTTTTCATCTAGTAGAACTTGCTTGGGGCAGAAATATGATCCATGTACTTCCTAACAGAAACAGCATCTTAATTGGCAATGTCTTAGTTCTGAAGTCACATTCACATGATTCATTGTCATTATTTTAACTACAAAGATAAATGAATAAATGTTTTCACAGAAGGAAAGTATTTATAAACATTTAAATCACCACATATGTCACATACAAAGGACAAAGGAGAAAAAGGGAAGATAAGATCAATGTGCAGAACATTGTAGAAACATCACAGAGCTCTTCATAGTTAGAGCAGAGTCTGAACTTCTGCTCTGCTGCTTATTTCATGACTTCAGTCAAGTTTCGTAACATCTCTGGCCTTTTTTTTTTCCCATCCTCAGAGGATAGTGAGGAGGACTAAGCTAATGTATAAAGATTGGTAGAATTAGTGTGTGTTCAGTCGTGTCCAACTCTTTGCAACCCTGTGGATTGTAGCCCACCAGGCTCCTCTGTCCATAGAATTTTTCAGGCAAGAATACTGGAGCAGGTTGCCATTTCCTACTTCAAATTATGATTAGAGAGACAGGCATAAACCCTGACTGTCTTGGGCAAACCAGAAGTAGAGTGACTGCAGTGATCAGTCAGATCCCTTCCTGCATTTCCAATAGCTGGTTTTGTGAATTCCCACTCCTCCAATGAAGATGATTTGTTACAAAGCATTGTTGTACATAGTTAGTAATGTATGTGCTAATATTAAAATTATCTGGCAACTAAGACAGTGTTTGATATTAAAGTCCATAATTGCTACTAAGGTAATATTAAGTTCAGTTGGCTTTTATGGGTTAGCCAGGGAGCCCAGGCAACACATTAAGTGTTATTTTCCTAAAAAATTGTGTTCTAAGTCCAAATAGCTAATTTTGAATTAGTCTGTTTTTCTGTTAGAAACTATCTGTTTTTGCATTTGTTCAGCCTAAAACAATCTCCTTCAGGTTCCCAGGTGCATTCTGTGTTCTAATATCTCTGTATTTTACCTAAAAGTCTGTATTTACCTATTTCTGCCGCAGTGTGACTTGTTATTTTACAGCGTCCAGCTTTATCTCCTCCTGATCTGTGACTTTTGAGAGGAAAAGAGTACCGATTCTCTTGTATGTAAGCCAGCGTATCTCATTATCACCTAAGTTGTTCATTCTGAAAATTTTCCTTCTCTGACAATTCCCTTTGTGAGGTTTGGTGCTCTAGCTACTTTATATATATATATATGAGTTTACAGAATGGTACTAGCAAATACTTACATAGTATATATTCTGAGCCATGCACTCTACTAGGCACTTCATGTACATGAGCTCACTTTGAATACTCACCACAACCCAGTGAGGTAAGTTCTAACCAGTTTCCATGTACAGATGAGGCAGCTGATGTGGAGAAGTTGAGCGACTGGTCCAAGTCCACACAGCAAGATGCAGTCTGGATCCAGTAAACACTGCTAACCACTGTATTTTACAAGAATACATTTAACACTGTTGTGCTCCTAGTGAGGGCCATAGTATTTGGGATGTAGTTTTTGAAGATTTATAGCCGCCTCTTCTCTCTGGTTTCGTTAGCTCTTCATAGTTCTTCCAGTCTGGTGTTCTGCCTCTAAAGGGCATTCATTCCACAGAGTTTACTTAGGATCTATGCCTACTGAAGTTAAGTAGGAATCCAGGCAAGGCCATAAATGTATCCCGAGAGAAGGACTCAGTGCTATGGAATTTCAGTAGTGGGAGGGTATTTTTCTAGGTGGGGAGGGAAGCTTTATTTTATTTTTAATTTTTTCTTTTTTTGGCCACACTGCGAGGCATATGTGGTCTTAGTTCCCCAACCAGAGATCGAACCCATGCCCTCTGTGTTGGAAACTCCAAGTGTTAACTGCTGGACCGCTATGGAAGTTCCATGGAAGTTTTATAATGGATAAAATTTTATTTCTTGCAATCCACAGAAAATGCCATTTCGGCAAAAGGGAGTTGTTATTGTTCAGTCACTAAGTTGTATCCAACTCTTTGCAACTGCATGGACTGCAGTTTGCCAGGCTTCCCTGTCCTTCACTGAATAAATGAGAAAACTCAGGGTAAGGCGATAGTAATAGTTGTTAGAAATTGTAAGAAAATTTACAGAAATAGTAAAAGTTTCTGGAGCAAAGAGTTTATGGATGGGAATAATGGAAAATAAGGTTGAAAATTTCAGATTATGATAAGATAATAAAAGGGTCTTGAAGTCCAGACTGAAGAGTTCAGTTTATTCTACAGAATGAAGATTTTCAACATTTTTCCCATTCCCAACAAACTTGAGAGATCTGATGCACTCCTCAGATGCGGCATCGTATAACGTGGAAGGGCTTGAGCTTTGGTTTCCCCATTCATTGCCTGTGTCAGGTTGATCAAGGTAATTTCTCATCTGTTTTCTCATCTGTAAAAAGCGGCTAAGGATAGACCTCTACCCTTCCCTGTCCCCACTAGTGTCTTATTATTATAATATCATCGTCTCTAGTGGCTGTGGACTACTGGGGCAGTAAGTATCAGGTTATCAATGAGAGGATCAGAACCTGGTGGAATCTAGTGCTGAATCTCTTTCATGATTCTAATACCCAACTCATTCCTTATGCTCATTCTTCTAAGGACAGTGTAGCCATATGGTGGCAGCTTGGCCATAATTGGAATCCCAGGATAACCACCCAATCAGTTCAGTTCAGTCGCTCCGTCATGTCCAACTCTTTGCAACCCCGTGAACCGCAGCACACCAGGCCTCCTTGTCCATCACCAACTCCCGGAGTTTACTCAAACCCATGTCCATTGAGTCGGTGATGCCATCCAGCCATCTCTTCCTCTGTCGTCCCCTTCTCCTCCTGCCTTCAATCTTTCCCAAAATCAGGGTCTTTTCAAATGAGTCAGCTCTTCGAATCAGCTGGCCAAAGTACTGGAGATTCAACTTCAACATCAGTCCTTCCAGTGAACACCCAGGGCTGATCTCCTTTAGAATGGACTGGTTGGATCTCTTTGCAGTCCAAGGGACTCTCAATAGCTGAGCAAGTCAATTGACTTAACCTTGAGCAAGTTACTTAAGTCTTATTGTTCTTGCCTGTAAAATAAGGATAATGTTTCCTCCTTTCACAGTAGTTATAATGTTTAAATACCTGGCACATAGTAGGCCCCTATTATATGGTGCAGTTATATCTTTTTTTAATTATGAAAGTGAAAGTCGATCAGTCGTGTCTGACTCTCTGCGACCCCATGCAGTGTATAGTCCTTGGAATTCTGTAGGCCAGAATACTGAAATGGGTAGCCTTTCCCTTTTCCAGGGGATTTTCCCAACCCCGAGATCAAACCCAGATCTCCTGCATTGCAGGCGGATTCTTTATCGGCTGAGCCACAAGGGAAGCCCAAGAATACTGGAGTGGGTAGCCTATCCCTTCTCCAGGGGATCTTCCTAACCTAGGAGTTGAACCAGGGTGTCCTGAATTGCGGGTGGATTCTTTACCAACTGAGCTATCAGGGAAGCCTTTAATTATGACATTAAGTCAAATCCTATTCCCAGATGCCATCTCAAAGGAAAGAGCTAAGCAATGAGGAGATTTTAACAGGTTGTCTGATTTCACGCACCTTTTTCCTCCTTCATCAGGATTTAAATCCACCAGATTCCAGCGGGGAAGTAAGGAGCCCCGAATTCTTCCTGTGTGACTCTTCGGCCCCTGCCCGTGGGTTTCTGTCTGTCAGCTTGGGTTGAGTGGAAGCTGTGAAGAGAATGATAAAGGAAATATAAAGGGAGACCCATAGTTCCATGGAATTATTTTTTCTAGTTGTAAAAATACCTAGTTTACCTTTAGGAGTTGGTTAATATAGTGAAAGAAGGAAGTGACTTTTTGAGATTCCTTTTTAGCCCTGCTTCTCTGTCACTCAGTAGTGTCTGACTCTGTGACCCCATGAACTGTAACCCTCCAGGCTCCTCTCTGTGTGGAATTTTCCAGGCAAGAATATTGGAGTGGGTTGCCATTGCCTACTCCAGGGGATCTTCCTGACCCAGGGATCAAACCTGGGACTTTAGCTCTGGGATTACCTTTTTTTGTGATACAATACTGTATTATGCTATTATAGCTTAGATTATAGGATCTTAAAATTGAGACACTTTCCTAAATCCATATTTATGATTCATTCTCTGGAGAGGTATAATTGGGCTCCAGACCAGTAAACAAAGAAGGTGAAACAACTGCCTGCCTCATCAGAGGCATGGCAAGCCAGAGCCCCGGGGAGCAAGACATTCAGAAAGAGAGCTCTTTTCCATCCTGTCAAGCCTGACGCTGTCAGGACCAGAGAAGCTGAGCCTTCTTTTTCTCGTGTTCTGGTTAAGGATGTTACTCCTGTGCTCTGAGCTCTGCTGCAATTGCAGACATGACTTAGAGGAATTTTCACAACATCTGCTTAAAAAAAAAAATCTTATAACACAGCTCTGTGAAAGCACTGACTTGAAAAGCATAAAAACTATCTTTCAAGAAATTTGTGAGAATAAAATCTTGGTTGGTTGTGACCCTGGGATATTCAGCCAGACAATATTGACCTGAGTGATTCAATCATTAAAATTTTTTTCCTATTTAAAAAAATAGATGTTTAGCACCATTCTTCCTTTTTATCTTAAAAATAGTTCTGCATAACAAAGCTAATCAAACTTGTGATTTTTGTACCATATAGGGAAATATGTAAAAGCAGAAAGTAAAGATTTTTGCATTTTTAAAAGGGGTGTTTAAAAGAAGTCAAAAAATGATGAGACTGTCATTCAGTATTTGAAGTAAAAAGACAAAATTGATTTTATTGCTCATCATTGTAAAGAAGCTAAGCTGGGAGCAGGCAAAACCTCTGCAAGCAAAGCAACTACTGGTCTTTCATAGGGTTTCGGGGATGCATGGAGTTCAGGGATGGGCAGATGTCCAGAAGCTTGAGTAGACGGATGTCCTCTGTTGAGGTCTGGATATTTCGGTGTGACTACTATTGGTAGTTGGTCCTTAGAGGTATATTTATTGGACCCAATGTGTTCCTAATTGCCTACTTCAGGAGCAAGTTGTTTATTGATTGAATGAACATAAAACCAGTTCTGGGGGCTTCTTGTTACCATAGCCAAAGATCAGTCTTTTCCTGAGAGTGTGGGAACTTTGTACTTGCTCAGTCTCCACTTTGTTCCTCACTCAGTCAAAGCTGCAGAGTGTCATTAAGGATTATCCAGAACTTCACTTTTGTTGTCAGTTCTTCCTGAAAGTAGCGTATCTGATTTTCTATTTGAGTCCATCAGTATGGGAGGAGGGGTCTTTGAATTATTTATTGAAATATCCAATGGGACAGTGCCTGGGTTGAAACATTTCAGACATTGGATAATAAATGTTGCATATGAGATAAACAAGACTAATTAGAATGAATTTCTAATTGTAAGGAACTTCCCTGGTGAATCAGTGGTAAAGAGTCCACCTGCTAGCGCAGAGCCACAGAAGACATGGGTTCGGTCCCTGAGTTGGAAAGATCCCCTGGAGAAGGAAATGGCAAGCTGCTCCAGTTTTCTTGCCTGGAAAATTTCGTGGACAGAAGAGCCCAGCGGGTTATAATCCATGGGGTCACAAAAGAGTCGGACTTGACTTAGCAACTACACAACAAGAAGGAACTAGAATGTATTTCACTACAATAACCTGAGATTTTTCAGACCTGACCAAGAAAACACATCCCAATGATCCCCTTGGTATCCAGACTGCCTTTTCTTTTAGCTTAGATACAGATTGATTTCACCTGTAGCATTAATTTGGGTATTATGTGAAGTGTCAGTAATCATCCTAGTTGGCCAAAAGAATGTCCAACACCATTCTCTTATCTGTAACAGTAGCTGTTCCTTTGCTGGGATGGGGTGGGAGCTCTTTGCTCTGTGTGCTCAGCTCTTTGCTCTGAGAATCTTGAGTTAATAATCAGCCTCTGTGAGTCATCTGCTTCGGGAAGTGCTCTGGAGAACTTCAGTTGAGGTTCCCTATGGTGTTACTTTCCAGCTCTGTTTAAAGGTCTGTTCCATTTTTTCCCCCAGAGAGCAGAAGAGTATGTTGCTAGTTCAGGCTCATTCAGAGATTATGTATTATTCATCATCATAGACTCAGCATCCAGTCCCTGCCTGGTACAGTAAATATTTATAAAATGAATATTCAACTTTTATTATTCTTGGATTATTTTTGGCATTTTGGTTATGTTTCTTTATTTAGAGTCTGATCTCACTGAAAGCAATAACCATGTCTTATTCTTCTCTTGCTGCTCCAGAAAGCTCATCGTAGCGTTGTCTGTGTTAGATATAGATAAATATTTGTTAAATTGGATTCAAGATATATTGAGTGTACTTTGTTTGGGTAATAAGGCAAATACTTGACAAGATTCCTCATCTAAACGAGAGAATAAATCTGTTGAAGAGGTGAAATATATACATAAAATTATTTGAAGATGATGCTTTTTTTAAAGAAGTGTTAAATGTTTAACAAATACAAATAAAATATTCTGTAATTGACTACTTAAGTGTTATAACTAGGTTTTTTGGAAACAGCTTAACCGCTTAAATAGAATGCTAAATTTTATTGCTTTTAATGGATTTTTAAATTTTATTTTATATTGGAGTATAGTTGATTTACAATATTATGTTAGTTTCTGGTATACAGCAAAGTGATTCAGTTATATATATATCCTTTTTCAGATTTCTTTTCTCGTATAGGTTATTAGAGTATTGAGTTGAGTTTGCTGTGCTATACAGTAGGTCCTTGTTGGTTATCTTTTTTATATATAGTAGTGTGTATATGTTAATCCCAACCTCCTAATTTATCCCCTTCCTCCTCTTCCCCTTTGGTATGATGTTTGTTTTCTAATTCTGTGAGTCTGTTTCTGTTTTGTAAATAAGTTCATTGGTATCATCTTTTTGATTCCACATATAAGTGATATATTTGTCTTTCTCTGACTTACTTCACTTAGTATGATAATCTTTAGTTGCATCCATGTTGCTGCAAATGGCGTTATTTCATTCTTTTATGGCTGAGTAGTATTCCATTGTTTATAGGTACTACATCTTCTTTATCTGTTCATCTGTCAGTGGACATTTAGGTTGCTTTCATGTCTTGGCTATTGTAAATAGTACTGATGTGAATATTGGGGTGCATGTAATCTGTTCAGTTATGGTTTTCTGCAAATACATGTCCAGGAATGAGGTTGCAAGGTCATATAATAGTTCTATTTTTTTGTTTCTAAGGAATCTCCATACCGTTCTCCATAGTGGTTGTACCAATTTACATTCCCACCAACAGTGTGGGAGGATTTCCTTTTCACAGATCCTCTCCTGCATTTATTGTTTCTGTATTTTTTAATGATGACCATTCTGACTGGTGTAAGGTGAAACCTCATTGTAGTTTTGATTTGCATTTCTCTAATAATTAGCAGTGTTGAGCATCTTTCATGTGCTTCTTGGTCATCTGTTTGTCTTCTTTGGAGAAATGTCTATTTAGACCTTCTGTCCTTTGTTGTTTTTTTTAAAAATTTTTTTTTTGAGCTATATAAGCTGTTTGTATATTTTGGAGATTAACCCCTTGTCAGTTGCATCATTTGCAAGTATTTTCTTCCATTCCATGGGTTCTGTTTTCATTTTGTTTATGGTTTCCTTTGCTGTGCAAAAACGTTTAATTAGGTCCCATTTGTTTATTTTTGTTTTTATTTCCATTACTGTAGGAGACAGATACAAAAAATATTGCTGCACTTCATATCAAAGAGTGTTCTGCCTGTGTTTTCCTCGAGGCAGTCTGGATTTCCTATAGTATTTTGTCTTTAATCCATTTTCAGTTTATCTTTGTGTATGGTGTTGCAGACTGTTCATTCTTCTCCATGTAGCTGTCCACTTTTCACAGCACCACTTTATTGGAGAGACTGTCTTGTCTCCACTGTATATTCTTGCCTTCTGTGTTGTCGATTAAGTGAGCACAGGTACATAGGTTTGTTTCTGGGCTCTAATGTCTGTTTTTGTGCCAGCACCATAATGTTTTGGTTGCTGTGTCTTTGTAGTATAGTTTGGAGTCAGGGAGACTGACAGTCCAAAATCCCCATACTCTTAGATCACCACCATAAATATTTTGGTATGCTATTTTAAAAAATTATTTTTCAGACTTGAGTTATGTATTAGAAAGGCATTCAATAAACATTAATAGTTTTAAGTGATTGAATATTCTTTTTTCCCCTGAAATGTTTCTCTGGGCAACAAAGTCTTCCTGTTTGAAAAGGGAAGGTACAGAAGCAGAGTCATCTTCAGGCTTCAGGCAGAGGGTGAGGAAGGAACACTTGAGGTGTTCAGGATTTGATCTCTACTGATTGCATATTTTCCTAATATTCTATGGATAGTAGCATCTTTAAAATAATTCTATTTAGCATATAGTTCAGTTCAGGTCAGTCGTTGAGTTGTGTCTGAGTCTGCGACCCCATGGACTGCAGCATGCCAGGCTTCCCTCTCCCTCACCATCTCCCGGAGTTTGCTCAAGTTCATGTCCACTGAGTCGATGGTGCCATCCAACCGTTTCATCCTCTGTCGTCCCCTTCTCTTCCTGCTTTCAATTTTTTCTGGCATCAGCATCTTTTCCAGTGAGTTAGCTCTTTGCATCAGGTGGCCAAAGTATTGGAGCTTCAGTGTCAGTCTTTCCAATGAATATTCTAGGTTGATTTCCTTTAGGATTGACTGGTTTGATCTCCTTGCAGTCCAAGGGACTCTCAAAGAATCTTCAGCACCACAGTTCAAAAGTATCAATTCTTCAGCACTTAGACTTCTTTGTGGTCCAACTCTTAACATCCATACATGACTACTAGAAAAACCATAGCTTTGACTATACAGACCTTTGTTGGCGAAGTGATGTCTCTGCTTTTTAACATGCTGTCTAGGTTTGTTATTGCTTTTCTTCCACAAACCAAGCGTCTTTTAATTTTGTGGCTGTAGTCACTGTCTACAGTGATTTTGGAGCCCAAGAAAATAAAGTCTGTCAGTTTCCATTGTTTCCCCATCTATTTGCCATGTGATGGGACCGGATGCCATGATCTTAGATTTTCGAATATTGAGTTTTAAGCCAACTTTTTCACTCTCCTCTCTTACCCTCATCAAGAGGCTCTTTAGTGTCTCTTTGCTTTCTGCCATTAGAATGGTGGTATCATCTGCATATCTGAGGTTGTTGATATTTTTCCTGGCAATCTTGATTCCAGCTTGTAATTCATCCAGCCTGGCATTTCACGTGATGTACTCTGCATAGACGTTAAATAAGCAGGATGACAATATACAGCCTTGATGTACTCTTTTCCCAATTTGGAATGCATCCATTGTTCCATGTCCAGTTCTAACTGTTGCTTCTTGACCTGCATACAGGCTTCTCAGGAGGAAGCATGTAGTAGGCAGTCAATAACTGTTAATTTCCTCTAGCAGTTTGTATGTTTTAGTTCTATCTTTTATTATTATTGTTATTAAACTGAGACATTTTATTTAGTTTGAATTTCTGCTGGATTTTCAGGTTATCATTTCATAATATTAAGTGACCTTAGCTATCACTGGTCTTTGCATGATTGGGACGGAATAACGTGGTCACATGACCAGTGGCAAGAGTCACTGGGTTAATATGCTGTGCTTAGTCGCTCAGTCGTGTCCGGCTCTTTGCAACCCCGTGAACGGTAGCCCTCCAGGCTCCTCTGTTCATGGGGATTCTCCAGGCAAGAATACTGGAGTGGGTTGCCATGCCCTCCTCCAGGGGATCTTCCCAACCCAGGGACTGAGCCCAGGTCTCCACATTGCAGGCGAATTCTTTACCATCTGAGCCAACAGGGAAGCCCAGAGTTAATGATGCTTTGGCAAAAACTACTGTAACTGTGTATTAAATATTGAATAGATGAACAACAATGACATGCACATGATATAAAAAATAATAATACAGTGACCCCAGGACACTCACTAGTCAGCTGAAGCATTAGGAACTACCAGTAGCCTAGAACCTACACCTTTTAAAGCTACCTCTGTGTTCCTTCCTCCTCCTCAAAGCAAGCTATTCATTCAGAATTGTATAGCTAATGAGTGTTTGCTCTTCCTTATGATTCAGTGCATTTATTTGAATACCAAAAAATTTGTTTTTAGTTTTACATGGTTTTGAAACTTGTAAAAAATAGAATCATAGTGAATTCGTGCTAAGTGACTTTCTTCTTTTGCTCAGCATTGTATTTGAGATTCATTCATATGTGCACCTATTATTAACCTATTTTAGTTGGATCAAACCCACGTCTCTTGTGCTGCTTGCATTAGCAAGCAGATTCTCTACCACTGAACAACCTGGGAAGCCTTAGATTGTAATTTTTTGCTATTAAAAGTCAAGGCTGTGAATATTGTTATCTTGTCTCCTGAACACATTCCAAGGGTTTCTTTTGGATAGAAGACAGGTCCTTCCATTCTAAGAAGGTCTAACCAATTTTGTGCCATGGACTTCTTAAGAAGTTTGGTGACTGTTATGGGCTCCTTCTCAATAAGTTTCCTTCATTTCCTACCTTCCCTCACCTCCCACCTCACAAAAATAATTTAGGCCAAAGAAAAGATGCTTTTATTTGTATGTCAGGAGTAGATTGAATTCCTGTTGACTAATAATCCTAAATTATTCTTAGCAGACCTTTAAATATTATATTTTAATGAGTAGCATTTCTAGTCTGGAAACTGGATTAAGGAAGCACATTTTTATAGGTAAAATGAATTCTGCTTTTGTAAGTTAAGGCTTAGGAAGAAATGTACTAATTTGCTATTCCTTGTGTTTATTTGGATCATATTTCTAAGCATTCCTCTCCCAAAGAAATCATCTTTCTTCACATGATACACAAGGCTGTTACTGGCAATGGGGCATTGAGGGGATGCTCATGGATGAGAATGTTGATTCTAGCTCAGAAAAGAAACTGGCCAAGGAAATCAATTGTCCAAAGCAAATATATATATTCTTGTGCTTTATATATTTATTTAGATTCCAAATAATACACCTAGCCCATGCATAAGTAACTGGGGCTACAGAGTTGCCTTTTCAGGAGGTATATTTACCCAAAGAAGTTATGAATATTTCATAAAAACAAACAGACCATGTAAAAATACAGTCAACGCTTGGTTAGGTTTTTGATGTGTTTTCCCAGTAAAAAAGCATACATTCCTTATCATTTAGTTTGAAAATAAAACATGTTGCATTAAGAAGTATCTGATACTTACTGTGATTTTAATGATTCATTTATACACAGTGTTCCAAGAAACACTGATATCCTTTGTTAACTTGCCAAAAACAATACGTTTAAACCTGCTTGAACTTTAAGTCATCACAGTATCTTTAAAAAGGAAGTTTATGGAGCACTGTTACCATTATTTAATAATAGTGTCTTTAGGTATTTAATTATGTGATATTTATTTTTATTTACCTTAATTATTAATTATTTATTTGCTTTAGAAGGAAATTTGTCTCCAGCTTCAGCAGAGCATTAACAAAATTAGTCATGGTAGAGAGTATGTTCCCAGAGAAAGGAACTTAATGTGAAACAATAGTTTTTTTCTTTTTTAAAGAGAGACTTCAGCTTCATTTGTAATAACTTAGTTAAAACACACAAAATTTAAAATTTCATTCCTTCTCTCCATTGCTGTCTCCTATTACCATGCTCTATTTTTCCCATGGTATCTATCATCTTTTAATATACTGTGTTATTTATGTGTTTTAAAATTTTTTATTTGTTTCTCCCCGTTGGAATGTTAGCTGTGAAAGGGCAAGAATATTTGTTTATTTGTGTGTAGTACCTGACCCCATAGTAGATGCTCAATAAATATTTGTTGAACGAACAAACCAATAAATAAATATCAAACAACTTATGCATTGGAAAAAAAATTGCGTGGGAAGAGAACTTAAGTTCAATTATGAGACTAAGAATGTGGGAGAGGTGGAGGAAGACGCGCTAAGTTAAGGAGAGCGATCCCTATGTGGTTTATGACCACAAATTTCTTGCCTTTGTACTTTAGAACTAAAACAGACCATGGAGACATCCATTCACTCATTTTAAAGAAGTCCAAACTAAGGCTTAGAAAGGTGAGAAGTCATACTTCTGTTCCAAATTACCTTTTAAATAAAGGTGGTAAATTCTGAGACAGTGTAACAATTCACGATCAATGATGATGGCATTAATACTTATTGAGTGCTTATTGTGTACCAAACATTTGCTGAACCCTTTATATCTCACTTAATTTCTGCAGCTAGCCTGTGAGTCTCGTTTTAGAGATGAGGAAACTAATACTTAGAGAGCTCTTCACTTGTTGACAGAAACACAGTTACTCAATGATAGAGCCTCTTCAATACCAGCCATTGGCTGCAGGCTTATCATGTACAAGTGTTTTGCTGGAAACCAAGAGATCAAATAGAAAGAAGACGTGGTTTTCCCCTTCTGAGGAGTTACGTATTAGACCCCTGGAATGTAACAGCAAGATGTACGTATTAGATCAGTAGCTTTCAAATGTTTTTGATCTCAGTAAGAAATTTGTATTTCAATAAACGCACACATATTTATCCCGGAGGAGGGCATGGCAACCCACTCCAGTATTCTTGCCTGGAGAATCCCGTGGGCAGAGGAGCCTGAAGGCTATGGTCCATGGTGTCGTGATGAGCTAGACATGACTGAAGCACCTGAGCATGCATGCACACACATATTTATATGTTTTTTAAACATATACTTTCATAACTGAAATTAAAGTTTTATGAAATATCCTTACTGTGTGCTGTACATGCTAGTACTTTTTTTTACATGCTGATACTTTCTATTCTATTTCATTATATTCATTTTATTCTATTTACTGTTTTAAGACCAGTTACATTAAATTTGCTTCATAGCCCATGCATGCATCACCTATTGAAGCAGGATATTTTATGTATATTAACAAAAGATATTTTATGTGTTAGAAGGGATAAAATGCTCAATACTGATAGTCATCCAGAGCTCATGTAGCTATTTCTTCTGTTATTTATCTCTGTATTGTACTTGTATTGCTAATTTTGCTCTATCAATTTAAAAAAATATTTGTGGACTCACACTTATGGTAGTGAGACTAGCTATCTAACTCCATGCTGTATTTCCCCAACTTTCAACCTCCTAATGCAGTAATGCTCAATTTTTATATAATAAATATTATTTCTATTCTATGCTGTAAATATCATTGATCACAGAGTCACATTGTGTATTACAATACATTTCCTTTCTTTTTATCTCTCTTTAATTTCTTCTGGAGATAACTGCCCTGTTTTCTCACGTTCATAGCTTTCTGTGTGCGTGTTTGCTTGGTTGCTTCAGGCATGTACAACTCTGCGCAACCCCGTGGACCATAGCCCACCAGGCTCCTCTGTCCAAGGGATTCTCCAGGCAAGAATACTAGAGTGGGTTGCCATGCCCTCCTCAGCTTTCTGTGTACCCATCTTTAATTTTTTCCCAAACGTCCTATCATATCTATCACCCACCTATAATTAGCCCCTTCCCCCAAACTCTGTTATATCAGATAATTTCCCAGCGCGCCTTTTTCCTGGAGACTTCACCTCCGGAAGACTCCACCCTCCAGCTCTGTCTGGTCTCTGTTCCCAGCCTACTGTGTCTGCCTCTCTCTGGAGCTTTCCCTCACTCTCTCTGAGGTTGGCACTTCTATTTTCTGCATCTCAGGTTTTTCTCTCTATTAAAAAATATATATATTTATTTGTTTGGCTGCACCAGGTCTTATTCGTATGATCTTTAGTTGTGGCATGTGAGATCTGGTTCCCTGCCCAGGTATCAAACCCAGGCCCCCTGCACTGGGGGCATGGAGTCTCAGCCACTGGACCTCCAGGGAAGCCCCTCAGGTCTTTCTCTTTCTTGGTTCTCGCCCTCATTTTGCATCAACACATTTTCAAGAAAGTTCCAAAGAGAACAGGGGAGAATTTTCCTGAGTGCCGGCTTGTCTTGCAATGTCTAGTTTATCCTCAGCCCTCGGTTGATAAACTGGGCGCAGGTTTACAGTCAGAAATATTCCCTCAGGACTCTGAAGGTATCGCTAGCTTTTCTCCTGCTGCAGTTGTTGAAAAGTCAGGTTCTTGTTTCTTCGTATATGACCTGGTTTCTTTTAAATCATAGCAAATAGTCATTATGTTCTTTCTGTGTGTCCAGCACTGCTCTAAGTGCTCTGCATTATTTAATGCTCAGGTTATCATCTCTGTGAGAGAGGGATTGTTTTCTGTATTTTACAGAAAGGCAGCTGAGACATGGAGAGGCTGAGTAGCTTAGCGGTGGGAGAGGGTGGTTGACTGGGCACTTTACTATTGGAGGATTGGGGCGGGGGTGGTTGGCCATTTCAGGGGAGCCCTCCAATTCTGAACATCTAACCTCCTCTCTGGGGAGTTAGACTCCTGCCTGTCCCTCAGAACAAAATGAAGGTCTGAAGAATCCCACTGTTAACTATGCATGCATGCTAAGTTGCTTCAGTCATAACTGACTCTTTGCAACTCTGTGGACTGTAGCCTGCCAGGCTCCTCTGTCCATGCGATTCTCCAGGCAAGAGTACTGGAATGGGTTGCCATGCCCTCCTCCAGGGGATCTTCCTGACCCAGAGATCAAACCTATATTTCTTATGTCTCCTGCATTGGCAGGCAGGTTCTTTACTGCTAGAGCCACCTGGGAAACCCTTCAGTTGTATGACCTAAGTGTTAATTTAGCCATTCTTGAGTCATTAAACATTTTAAGTTATTTCCAATTTTTGACCTTTACAACAGTGATGCAGTGAGTTGAAACGATAGTGGTTTGGCAAAATGTACAATACTACTAAAGTTGAGGCTCATGGTAGTTTGGGGGAGGCTAGAAGAAAATGAGAAGATATGTGTGACAAGTTGAAGAAAAGCTCAAATTTATTTATTTGTTTTTTTGGCTGTACTGGGTCTCCTTGCTGCGTGGACTTTTCTCTAGTTGCGGTGCACGGACTTCTCATTTTAGTGGCTTTTCTTGTTGCAGAACACAGGCTCTAGGTGTGTGGCCTTCAGTTGTTGCAGCTTCTGGGCTCAGTAGTTGTAGCTCCCGGGCTCTAGAACACAGGCTCAATGGTTGTGGTTCACTGGCTTATTTGCTCTGCAGCACGTGGGATCTTCCTGGACCAGGGATCAAGCCCATGTCTCTTGCATTGGTAGGCAGATTCTTTACCACTGAGCCACCAGGGAAGCCCGAAAAACTTCATTAATTGCAGAGGCACATAGTATTTTTTTCTGGTGAAAAGAAAATGTTCTTGTCAATTAATTTTTTCTCCTAGACACATATTGTTCCTTTCAGAGAGCCGTGGCCTAGGCTAATGGCCGTATTTACTGGGCTGGGACTGTCCAGGCGACAGGAATAATCTTTGATGTTCTTTTCTAGGTGTTTACCTTACTGTGGATCGCTGACTGGATGGTACATCATTTCTGGAGGAAAGGAAAGGACCCAGATAGCTTCTCCATCCCCTATCTGACGGCACTGGGTGATCTGCTCGGGACAGCCTTGTTGGCCTTAAGTTTTCATTTTCTATGGCTTATTGGAGATCGAGATGGAGATGTTGGAGACTAATAAATCCTACAAGCCACTCTCAAGTAACCAAGAAGGAAATCACAAGACAACCACTTATGACTCTTTTTCACAATTTTTAATTCAGTAGTATGACTTCTGCCAGGGTAGTCTTCAGTTGGTCCTGATTCCATTAAATGGCCTTAACACTTTTTTTTTTTTTTAAGGAATTTGTGTTGAAATGAGAATGAACAGTATTTGTGCTGCTTTTCATAGAATAAATGATAATTTGACATAGATATAGACACAAGCTCAAGCTCTGAAATTGATTAACTAGAAAGGAGAATAGGATGTTTACAATGAATAATTTTAGAACCACAGATGTAGCAGAAATGTATTGTCTTACTGTTTAACTTATAATGCCAAGAGTTCTGGTTTCATCTTTCTTGTCTCACAGATGTATTTGTTCTGCAAAGCAGACTTTAAAATGAAAGGGGCCCAAGCAAGCTTGTTTTACTTATGCCCACCTCTCTGCCAGCTGAGGATCCATTTACCAATTTGTTTGCTCCTAACCTGACCTCAATATGTTCTGCTGAGTATGAGATAAACTCACTTTTATCTGCTTGTATGAATTTCTCTGTGCCAATACTAATTTTATTTCAACCCTGCAAGTTCTCTGCAGGCTACCCTTTAAACACAGAATTGCCTTTAGTGAAAGCAACGGGTCATTTTGATGATTGTTTTATTGAAAGAAGGTTGATCTTTTTCAGAAGACTTAGTAGTTCAAAATGAGATGACCTGAGCTGCATTTGTAGATCAAGATGGTATGAGAAATTGTGTGTGTGTGTGTGTGTGTGTGTGGTGTGTGAAAGAAAGAGAAGCTGTTGATGGAGCGCTGAATCTTGGCTTGTTGATAGCGAAGATCATAGTGGGATATTAGCATTCTGGAGAAGGAAATGGCAACCCACTCCAGTGTTCTTGCCTGGAGAATCCCAGGGACGAGGGAGCCTGGTGGGCTGCCGTCTATGGGGTCGCATGGAGTCAGACATGAAGCGACTTAGCAGGAGCAGCAGCAGCAGTTATTCTTTAGCACATTTTATTGACATGTTTTTGTCATGTGGCATAAAAATTTTGCTCTTGCCCAGAATTTAGTATTTGTTAGCTACATTATAATTAATACTCCTTCTTATTTTTTTTTAAAAGGTAACATTTAATATAATCAGGATAGCATAAGATTTAGAATGAGCAGATGGTTCATTTTTTCTCCTTAAGAGGTCTGCTGAAACTTGCAGGCTTGCCATTTTAAAGGCGGAGTTGGTGGGTCACCTCGGTTACTGTTCCTGCCTGTGCACCATCTCCGCACAGGTTCACGTCTGCATGGGACACCCTCAGGTACGCTGCTGTGGTTCTCAAATATTTTTCTAAAACTCTGATCTGTATTCGAAACACTTGACCAACACCTTAGTTATTCAATAGGTAAGCATTTTTTTATATTACATACATTTTGAAAAATACAGCAGAATCTCTCAAGATTGTCAGATATTTAATAATCTAACTGATAAAGGGAAGAAGAAATGCACATTGACTTTGATCATCATGGTTTAAATTGTGAGTTAGTGTTAACATTATATAAATAGTAGGTTGTTTGTATATATATTGAGGGAAGTGTTCTTATTAAGCTCTTTAAAATAAAGGGACTGTGGTTTAGAATTATATATTCTGCTTATTTTAAAACTTTAATTATTCCATTCTTCTGCCTTATAATGAAGTTATAAGGCAGAGAACTGAACTAATTATAGAATTTCTCCTTTGGAGAGTTATAATATCATGTAGTGAACATTCTGCAAAATTTTTTATTTAAAAAAATCCGTAAATAATTTCTTTGATTTTGTTATAAAGCACTTGTAAATTATTTATATTTGGGCTGTATAATTCATAAGCATTTATATTTCCCAACAATTTCTGTTTTCATTTTTTTACCTAAAAAATGGATAGCAAATCACATTTTTAAAGGATTTACCAACAACTTTAGTGCATTACATGTTCCGAAGCACATTCAAATACATCATGTTATTTAGTTCTCACAACAGTACATGTGAAATAGGTCAGATAGATATTCCTATCTCTATTTTACAGCAGAAGGAAGTGAAAGTCAGCCAAGTTACATTTTTAATGTTGCACAGCTACAAAGGGCCCCAAATTGTGATTTCGTCTAGATCATCAATCTCCTAAGCCAGTTCTTTTTCTGTGACCCTCCAAATGTACCAAGTGTATACAACTTGTCAACTATGAGGAAATGAACCACAGAAACAAGATTTTCTAAAGTAGAATAGAATATTGCTACATCTTTCCAACTTCGGACAGGGATTCATTTAATGTATCTTACTGGTAAATATAGTTAAACTCTAAAATTATTCATGTTCCTGAGACCAAGGAAATCAAAGATAAATGAAAACTTTAGAAGAAAGGACAATGCCTTATTTCCTAGAATATTTAATTGCCTTCCCAAATCTAGCCGTTTTCCATAGATGCTAATAAATAACTAGAATGACTGATTTGAGTTCTGTCCTCTTTCTTTTTTGCTACCCAGTCTTTGTTACAGCAACAAATTGTCTAAAAGACATGTAATGGGGAAAAAAATAAAGACTTGGAAAAGTCAGTCACCAATTAGCTGAACTAATTTATAAAAGAGATTTAAATTCTTTTAAATTCTTTTTACTTTTTTTTTGAAAGCCTTTACATAAGTATAGAATGAATAAAACAACTTTGCCTACCCACAAAATGCATTTATTATCAGTTGTATGTAAAGCAAATTAACAAAGTTGATTTTTACACCACGTAAGTTTGCTTTCTGAACTTCCTCTTCTCACTAATTTATCAGGCACTTTGTTTAAACACGGATAATCTTTTCAAAGACTTTATTTTTGCCCGCCAATTGCTTTTTATTCTTTAAGAAATAAAGTTTCTTAGAACCTAATAAAATAGAAACTGTTAGTAATGTATCTTCTGGGAGACACTGAAAATTCTATGGCACAGACTATCAATGATGTAGCCAAATGAAGTACGTTTTTAGGGGTCTTTCAGTGATCGGGTTTCCTTGCCTTATAATACAGCTCTTGTATAGCATACCCATTTATAATGGGCATCTGCCATCTCTGAATTGTTGTAAACTCAAATAATAAAATTTAAGACATATTTACCCAGCCTTGTTGTACTTACTTCTTGATAAACTAGATGAACATCTGGCCTTGTGGAACTCACCCAGAAGAGAATGCATGTATGTTGTTTATGAGTACAATAAATTGGGCTCTGACCACACCTAGACCTCCACTTTGCTGCTTTACCACTTTTTCACTCTTAAGTACTGTCCGCATTATTCAGTTTACATTTCTTGGCCCATCAGTTGAGACGTCCTCAACTATCTCCTTCATTCCTGTTGGACAGCTCTGGTCAAATACAGCTCTCTGCCGATGCTTTGTCTACAGCTCTCTGCCGATGCTTTGTCTACACCTGAACAGCTGAGCATGGCTCATGGAGAACACACAACAAATCTTTAAATTCATAACCTCAGACATGAAGCTAACCCTCAACGGCCTCCACTATTTCTCTAATCCCTTCACTCTTTGGGAGATCAGGCTTTTGTCCCTACCACTCTACTGAAAGTATACCTGTTGAGGTCACCAGTGATCTCCATGTTGCAAATCTAGTGCTTAGTTCTCAGTAAGAATCCTCATCTTCTAGTTCAGTTGTTAAGTCATGTCTGACTCTTTGTGACCCCATGGACTGACCCCATCAGGCTCCCCTGTCCTTCACCATTCCCAGAGCTTGCTGAAACTCAGGTCCATTGAGTCGGTGATGCTATCTAACCATCTCAGCCTCTGCCACCCCCTTCTCCTGTTGCCTTCCATCTTTCCCAGCATCAGGGTCTTTTCCAATGAGTTGGTTCTTCATATCAGGTGGCCAAATTATTGGAGCTTCAGCTTCAGCATCAGTCCTTCCAGTGAATATTCAGAGTTGATTTCCTTATCCTCATCTTAGTTTCTAAAGGTATTTGACAGAGTCTCCTCCTTCCTTGAAATACTTTCTTCACTTGACTTATAAAAAAAATCTGCTTTTGCTTTCCTTTCTGCATTGCTGGAAGCCTTGTCTTCGTCTTGCTGGTGGTTCCTCTACCTCTTAACCTCTAAGCGTTGGAATGCCCTGCAGCTCGGTTTTTGTTGTCATTTCTCTATTTTTTATCCCTAGGTGACCTCACCTGATTGTTTCAAATGACATCTGTACCTATTATTCCTAAATTTCTCAGTCCAGACCTCTCACCTGAGCTCCACATTTGTATTTTCATACTAAACTACTGAAGGATCACTGAAGAAATCAAAGAAGAAATTTTTTAAATGCCTATAGACAAATGAAAATGAAAACATCACAATCCAAAATCTATTGGATGTAGCAAAAGCAGCTCTAAGAGGAAAGTTTATAGCAATACAGTCTTACCTCAGGATACAAGAAAAATCTCAAGTAAACCACCTCACAAAACACAAAGCAAAGCAGAGAAAGAAGAACAAACAAAATCAAAAGTTAGTAGAAGGAAGGAAATCATAAAGATCAGAGCAGAATAAATAGAGATGAAAATGATCAATGAAACTAAAAGCTGGTTCTTTGAAAAGATAAACAAGATTGATAAACCCTTAGGCAGAGACTGATCAAGAAAAAAAAGGAAAACACTCAATAAAAATGAATAAGGAGAAGTTACCATGGATACCACAGAAATACAAAGGATCCTAAGAGACTACTACAAGCAACTATATGCCAATAAAATGGACAACATAGAAGAAATAGACAAATGCTTACTTAGAAAGATACAATCTCTCAAGACTGAACCAAGAAGAAATAGAAAATATGAATAGATCAATCAGAACTGAAGTTGAAAACTACCAACAAACAAAAGCCTAGGACTTGATGGCTTCTCTAAATCAAACATTTAGAGAAAAGTTAATACCTGTCCTTATGAAACTTCTGAAATACCTATCCTCTCCAAAAAATTGCAGAGGAAGGAACACTCCCAAACTCATTCAATGAGGCCACCATCACCCTGATACCAAAATCAGACAAAGATACCACAAAAAAGATAGGCCAGTATCACTGATGAACACAGACGCAAAAAATCCTCAATGAAATAGAGCAGACTGAATCTACCAATACATTAAAAGCATCACAACAGTGATCAAGTGGGATTCATCCCAGGGATGCAAGGATGCTTCAGTACCTGCAAATCAATGTGATATGCCACATTAACAAACTGAAGAATAGAAATCATATCATCATCTCAATAGATAGAGGGAAAGCTTTTGACAAAATTCAGCACCCATTTATGATAAAGACTTGCCAGAAGGTGGACATAAAAGAAACCTCATATTATTTCCTCTTGGTCTTAGCAAAGAAGCATTTTGCTGTGATGGAATAAACACATTGATTTTGTGTGTCATAAGAGATGTTAGAATGTCTTCCTAGTCCCAAGGCTACATCATGTTTCCTAAGAGTACTATAGCACAAACATCTTCAACTCATTGGGCTGTCTTTTGAGTAGTAGGAGTTCTTCATACATAAATTTTCTATGAGATATGAGCTTAGCAAATATTGGAGAAATTGCCTATTTTATTCTTTAATCTAAATTTAAAAAATTTTATTGAGATATATTTGACATGACATTCTATTAGTTTCTGGTTATTATACAGCACAGTAATTCCATATATGTATATATTATAAAAATGATCACCCCAATAAGTCTAGTTATTATCTGTACCCACACTTCGTTACAATTTTTTTCCTCATGACTGGAACTTTTAAGGCTCATCTTGTTCATTTCCTGCCCCAGTCTCAGAATTAGCAATTTCTCCAAGGAGCCCTCGTTCCTTTTATTGGAAAACAGCATTAGAAACCACTGTCTGGGCACTAGATGTATTCGTTGCTACTGGGCAGTGGTTGCTTGCAGGCCCTCTCAGCTAAGAGAGCAAGGAAACGTGTGTATGCTAACTTATGCATCTACATATACATGTAAATATGTCTATATGTAGCCATCTATATATTAAGATAAACATGAGTTCATACTGATGTCTCCATCTCTGTCATTGCAAGGATTATTCTAGCCTCTTCCTCTTGCTTACCCATAAATTCCAACAATGAGAAGCCTGGCTCACCATCTGCTATGTATTTACTTAATTGTTCAGTTCCAATACACGTGTGTTGGGGTATCAGAATTGCTAACACACACCCATGTTCTTGCCTGGAGAGTCCGATGGACAGAGGAGCCTGGAGGGCTGCAGTCCCTGGGGTCGCAGAGAGTAGGACCCGACCGCGTGACTACGCAGAGTGGCACGGGGCGGAGGACCGGACTGACTCTTCTTGGATCTGACATCCAGTCAGCCGAGATCAATAGGGTCAGGGCTCACCGGAAACTGGCTGCCTGTATAAGCCCTCTTAGAGAGAGGGCAGAGGAGAGGACTGGCATCTCTAGGGTATACACCGAGCCAAGCTTCGCATCCCAGGTAAGGGGACCTGAAAAGTTATTTTATCAACTGCTAAGAATAGATCAGGAAGCAACCTTTTGCTTATACTGTGTGTTACTATAACTTGGTACTTTCAGAAGTAAAAGTTGCAAGGTAAAGTTATATAACAGAGATCTAAGAGCCTAAAAATAGCCTGCTACACACAGAATATGCATAGAAAACACTTGGATTTTTTTTAAAGGGTAACTCTCCAGTTGTCCCTAGGAAGCAGGATATTCTTAGATTGAATATGGCAAATTTCTTTTCCCCTCATATCAAAAGAAGTTTCTATCAGGTAAAACCACAGAGAATGGAAACAGCTGCAGGAATGAGAAGCAAATGAATTCAGTCTAAATCGTGGTCAAGTTAACCTGTATTTCCTGAGAAACTCTGGGCCCAGTGCTGTAATGATATTAAAGTAGCATTTGAGTTCAGTCTACTTAACGGTGGGCATTCCCACGTGGTGCTAGTGGTAAAGAACCTGTCTGCCAATGCAAGAGTCTTAAGAGAGACAGATTCAATGCCTGGGTCGGGAAGATCCCCTGGAGGAGGAAATCAACTCCAGTATACTCACCCTGGACAGAGGAGCCTGGCAGGCTACAGTCCATTAGGTCACAAATAGTTGGATACAATGGAAGCGACTTTGCATGCATGCAGTATTTGGTGGCGATGGTAAAACTAAAGGCTTGAAAAGTGATTTCCAGAAGTGTTTTGCTTTTTGTTACTCCATTTTTCGGCAAAGGCAGTAGTCAAGCAGCTTTGCGATGTGGATTTCCTCTGTCTTGCCTTTCTCCTCCTCTTGGTGAATCAACAGTTGATTGTTCTATCAGTGCTGGGGTGTTAGTGTCATACACAGTGAGAATGTGTGCACTGATGTGAGTGTGTGTGTGCACTGTTTGTAACTGTCAAATCTGGACTTGATGCTATGACTTGAATATGATGGTATACATCACATATGATGATAGACATCATATAAGGCACCAAGAAAGTAGCTTAAACTGCTTAAAGTGAAAGTTAGTGACTCAGTTGTGTCCAACTCTTTGCGACCCCAGGGACTGTAGCCCACCAGGTTCCTCTGTCCATGGGATTCTCCAGGCAAGAGTACTGGAGTGGGTTGCCATGCCCTCCTCCAGGGAATCTTCCCAACCCAGGGATCCAACTCGAGTCTCCTGCATTGCAGAAGATTCTTTACCATCTGAGCCACTAGGGAAGCCCTAATATTACCTAAGGTTTGTTTTAACAAAACAAAAGGTCATCATTTGAACGGGATTTTGTTGCTGTAGCAGATGAATAGATAATACATGATATATACATTCATTGGAAAATGTGTGTTTTTTTAAATTATTACTTGTGTTTTGATTCCCTAATGCCTTAATGGTTTCTGCTAATAGCATTTCGGAAACTGAATGTAACAAAATGTGAGACGCCTAGCTCATGATAGATGCTAATTGGATTTGGCACAATCTTGTGATTCTGTATAGCTTAATAGTAAAGAGACAGTTTTTATAGGGCTCCAATGCAAGCTGATCTAGACCATGAGTGGAGTTAATGAGTTTTCACTATACACCATATGTGAAGCCACTCCTGCTGTTAGTGTTGAGGAGATTTCCAAGGATGAAATGAGGTACTTGCCATTCTTAGTAAATAATCTCTGAAGGGGTCAAAGATGTATATATAAGAAAATTCACAGCAGTTGTTGATAAGAGTAAAAACTGTAAGCAAACTAGATGTCCAACAATAGAGGAATGGTTTAAAAATTATGGTACCCAATTTGCAAAATATATGTAAAATATACATCATCATGTATGCTCATATTTTCCCCAAACATTTAATGACATGGGGAAATTTTCACAATATAAGTGAAAACTCAGGATATATGCAGTTTGACCTTATTGCGGATTGTCTTCTACCAACCCTCACTTAGAGATTAAGGAGAAACAAGGAAGCAACTTGGTTTTACCAATTTTCCTGGTAAATTAAGGCAAGGAAACTATAACACAGCCCAGGCAGGGAGGAATAAATACTGCAGAAAGGAAATGAATCCTCACAAAGGTCAGGTCTATCATTTCAGAGCTTGTTTTAGGAAAACAGCATCAGTACTCACATTTATTCATTTCTTTAGGGTCTCCATCTCAACCCCAATGAACTGGAGTACTGGCCACTGAGATCCAGGCTCACTGCTGCCCCTGGTGGAGTCAAAAGAAACTGCAGGGAGTACAGCCACTGGTGGTCTTAGAAGGTGAAATTTGCAAGACAGGAGCAAGCCTTAGTGAGCTTACTGTTTCTACAGGGATGAGTGACAGGCAGTGTGCTCTGGGGGAAAAGGAGCAGGCTGGGGAGGCCACTGGGAGAAGAGAGAAATGGGGAGAATTCAGATTAAGTGAGGTCCTTGTGGCACAGCCCTGTAGGCCTAGCCAGTGTGTCTCACTACTGCATATGAGTCACTTGAGTGCCTGAAAAAGCAAGGATACCACTACCCAACTAACTGAGTCAGCTGTGGGGCCTGGGTACCCCTGGGACAGAAGGCAAGAGTGGGGCAGTACCAGTCCAGTAAACCAGTATGCAACTAGTCAACTCCTCCTCTCCCGAATCGAGTATGATTTTGCCGCAGCCATTGAGTCAGTTATCAAAGGACTTGCTTCAGGGAAAAGGTCATTGGAGAGGCTGGTCTCCTGTCTTACCTTGTGTGAGCCACAACACCCCCCTTGCTGTAGATTGCTGAATATCGGGGGGCTTCAAGTGAAGGCCCCAACTCTCACCAGACATGCTCTGGGGACAGAATGAGTAGGTGCCTGCCACAGGACTCACAGTGACTTTGAGCAAGAGGGTGGGGGTGGAGGGGGTGGGAGAAAAAGAAACCCATGTGTAATGTGTACCTGGTGCATTTTTAGAAAACTGGAAAGAAACACATCAAAATAACATTGGTTATAGTGAGATTTCCAATGCTCTTCTTTTCTCTTTGTGCTTCTCTATATTTCTAAAATTTTCTATAGGGAACACATATGACTATTACTGTATTTTTAGAAAATTATATGTCCTACAAAAAAAGCAATCCTGGACTTCCAAAAGTTTGTTTTAAATGGGGTTTTCAAGTGAAATTTGCATTTGGAGTATTCACTTGACTCTAATGATTATGACAGAGGGTGTCATATATGTTTGTAGTGTCCTCATCATCAGGTTACTGTCGTCACTATCACTTAATACTAAGTTGATTGACACTGTCACGGGATCGTGATTTAAGGACTTCCTGCATTCTTTTAAGGTGAGCAAGTGACGCCTTCTGTGTGCAGTTGCCAGGATCATACAGGACAAGAGCACTTAATTTCATTTCCTAGGCTTCCAAAACCTCTATCAAACATGTATTGGGCAAAATATAACTTGTTCTATCGAGTATTACACAACATGTTATCTTCTTAAGCTCTAGTGTGCAACAAAATATATTAACTAAAACTTTAGTTACTCTGTTCCACCCTGCTCTTGATCAAATTATTGGAGTAAGCTGTACTTTGGATCCAACTATCTCAAACACATCCATTGAAATGTGCCATCAGAAGTAAGACGGTGCCCTCAAGTCTATTAACAATGCTGTTGTTCAGTTACTCAGGATTTTGAGCATTACTTAGCTAGGATATGCTGTTGTTTAGTCCCTCAGATGTGTCCCAACTCTTTGCGACCCCATGGACTGCAGCACACCAGGTTTCCCTGTCCTTCGCCATCTCCCGGAGTTTGCTCAAATTCATATCCATTGAGTCGGTGATGCCATCCAATGATCTCATCTTCTGTCATTCCCTTTTCCTCCTGCCTTCTATCTTTCCCAACAACAGGGATACACACCCACGAAAGTAAAAGGACATTTTGGGCCCACTTAATTTGGTAAATGGAGATGATTTGATTAGCTGGAGAAGATCTTGACTCCTAAAACTGCTAACTCAAGTTACAAAAGTTCTTCTTCAAGTGGTTCTGAAGGATGGAAGTCTAGTCACTTTTCTTTCATCTGTCACCTTTGTGAGCAGGAAACACCAATAGGGTTGATTTTGAGTTTTAATTCAAAGATTCTGAAGCATTTCACATGAAGGGATTTCAACTTTTTGTCACTTAATCCAGAAGGTCAAATAAATTCAGGACAAGAAAAATGTGGTTAAGTCCTCAGAGGAATCAGCACATTAATCATGTTTGTGTGCGTGCTCAGTTGTATCCGACTCTTTGCCACCTCATGGACTGTAGCCCGCCAGGCTCCTCTGTCCATGGAATTTTCCAGGCAAGAATACTGGAGTGGGTTGCTATTTACTACTCCAGGGGATTAACCATCCTGCAGGAATTTAAAACTATTCTGTGTAGGCTCATGGGTATACATAGCACCAAAATTAGACATACATAAGTCACCGAGGCTATTTAACAATTATTGACTATACAAAGCTCTGACCTGTGGATTAGGCAGTCTCACAATTCATTAGGGAATGTAGTTAGCAAGCGTTTATTGGATTTCATCCTGGGCTCCTGAGCAGACTGGTATGGGGAACACCTTGGTAGATATTTTCAGACGAATACCTAAGTGAGCATCCTTTCAATGTCTGAAGTGGATAAAGGTGTATTTTCAGATATAGATTCAGTGTCCCATGGGGTCGCAAAGAATAGGACACAGCTGAGCAACTATCACCTTCCCCAAGCTAAATTCTCATCACATCTTCCTCCCCACCTCTTTCCCATCGTCAGTGGCTTCGTCTTCCTCCACCACATTAAGTAGGCTTTTCTGCCCAACCATCAAAGTCCTTCGTGGTGTTCCCTCGCTCATCTCACATTTTAAAAATTATTTATTTTGGCTGTGCTTGGTCTTCATTGCTGCGCGCAGGCTTTCTCTCATTGCCGTGGTGCGGGCTGCTCTTCACTGCGGTGCGTGGGCTTCTCCTTGCAGTGGCTTCTCCTGTCGTGGAGCACCGACGCTGGGGCGCATGGACTCAGGTGCGTGGGATCCTCCCAGACCAGGGACAGAGCTCATGTCCCCTGCCTTGGCCGGTGGACGTCCAACCACTGGACCACCAGGGAAGCCCCCTCATTTCCCTTTGACACAAGCTTTTGCTGGTGTCAGGGCTGGCCTCCTCACCCCCATTTCATCACTCGTGCTACCTCTCTTTACTTTCTTCCGTGGCTGACTCCTGTCTAGCACTGGACAAGGAACGATTTCTGGAGAAAGAGGGAACCAGAGGTAGGTAAACCCATGGCAAAGAGATGGAGAGGGATGCATATTTGAATCTGTAAGGGGGCAGTCATGGTAAGTTTTCATGAAATCTAAGACTGATTCTTTGAGCAAAGGTTTTCAACACTAGCTGATCGTTAGGATCACCTGGGAAGCTGTTCTAAAATATGGCCACCTGGTTCCACACTCAGAGATTCTGATTTAATTGCTTGAGGTGGGGCCTGGACTTTCAAAGGTTTTCAGTGTTCCAGATGATTCTAAAGTGCAGCCAGGTTAAGAGCTACCCCTTCAGAGCAGGGTTCCGCAGGCTTTACTGTTTTTGTCAATCATGGGAGTGGGGGTGGGGGAGCTTTTGTCACAGTGATGATCCTGGCTCAGCGGGCTGAGGCTGAGGCTGATATTTGCATTCGTGGACGATCCCCAGGCGTGCTGCTTGTGTGTGTGTGTGGACTGAACTGTGGATAGCAAGCTCAGAATGGCAAAGCTGGAATAGGGCACCAACACGCACTGTGCATCCGAAAAGAAAGTGAAGTCAAGCATGTGTGTGTTATGTGGCTTCCATCAAGTCTGACTCTGCGACCCTATGAACTGTAGCCCTCCAGGCTCCTCTGTCCATGGGGATTCTCCAGGCAAAAATACTGGATTGGGTTGCCATGGCCTCCTCCAGGGAATCTTCCCGACCCAGGGATGAACCCCATCTCTTGAGTCTCCTGCATTAATGCCACCTGGGAAGCCCAAGGTAAAGCACACTTGCTGTTAAACTGCTTTTCAACCAAATAGGATGATGGCAATGCTAACTTGAAAGCTGGGTAAACATAATTCAAGTTTCCCCCGACCTCACCGATCTGAGTACAGGTAAGGTCTCATGGTTACAATATGCTTGTGGCACTTGCTCAAACGTCTCCTGAGCGCTCGGTTTGTACATCACAGAACCCCCAGCCCCCCCTCTGGGCCTCAGCCAGTGATTTCTAGGTAGTCCTGGGCGGGGGAGGGTCTCTCGGTTCATTCCAACAGTAATTCTCTGAGGTTCTTCGGCCCAGGATCTCCTAGCTCGTGCTAAAAGCTCAAGATACCAGCTGGGGAGGAAGGGCCTGCCCTCAGAATCTGGGTTTCCCTGTCAAGTCTCCCAGGGGTCCCAAAGCTGCAGAACCTCGGAAGTCCAGAGCAGGGCGCCCTTCCAGGGCCTGCACTGTGCGTGGCCCACGCGGCAGCGGCAGTTATGCCTCGACTCCCCAGATGCATTCAGTGAGGGGTCAGACCTGCTAGCTTCCTGCTGGATCAGTCAGATTCTCTTCAGACATGGCATCAGATGCTAGCTGCAGCCCCTCTCCAGGCCCAAGTCCACACACTGGCCAAAACACAGACATCATATCTGTCTCCTTCCAAGAGGAAAAATATGAATTGGCCTCAAACCGAAAAATATGCCACGTGGAACTGAGTTTCTTACCTGTGGCATGGCTAGTACCTGTGAATGCTGTGGGTCAGCAGTTCCCCATTTCCCCAGTTTTTTTGAGTGGGGAGTATCACCATTTGGAAATTTCTTTCAAGATGCATCTGGAAATTGAAATTGCAGTAATATGGAGATGAAGTCTTCCTGCCTATGCCCAGCCCTATTACCCACAGATAAGCCCTATTGACCATTTCAAAGTCTCATTATGGCTACCTCCAATGCAAAAATGTATGGTTATACTTCTGCTTCGTGATTTCTTGGTTTTAAGCAATGTCTATGAATTTCCAAGGTGAAAAATGTGAAATTTAATTCACTGGTACCATCTTCTTTTCTGACACACTCCTCCTGATTTTTGTTGGTTGTATTTTTTAATGACTGGTTCTTACTTTGGTTAATTTTAAGTAATGTGCTTAGACTTGTTTCTTGGCTCACACTTTAGATACCGTGCTTTTACTTACTAATGTGTAAAATAAAGGAATATACATGCCTACATATTCCTCTCCTCTCTTTTCTTCCCAAGTCCAGTTAGCTGTTTAGTTACTTTGTTTATCTAAATGGAAAACAGTTTTTAAAGTTATTTTAAAATATTGTTTGATGAGGAAGGGGGGCAGGTTGACTGGCCATGCAAGACAGAAAAACTAATTTCATATCAGTGGGGATATTCCAAGACTCAAGGTCAAATCCGTTTCTCTTCCTTTAAATTCCATCAAACAGTTTCAATCCTGCTGTGTATAGTTTGTTTTGCTTTTGGAACGAATACTTTTGTACTGTTTTGTACCCTTGGTGTTTTAAAATTTGTTCTTTCTTGTTGATAATTTCCCACCCACCCCCCAATCACTAATATCTTCCAGCTGTTTGATACATTTTGAAGCCAGGAATATGCACTGACTTTTTCTAGGCCATGTGCGTAGACCTTATCCTGTGAGCACTTTTTGTTACACTCTTGAGTTTCACTGTTCTTACAGCTCACGTCACTGTCTTTCTTTGATTTATTTTTCCTTTTGCCAAAGTAGAATTTCAAGTTACTTTCCCAGAAAACATAGGTGTTGGCATATCTAAAAATAAGTTTTTGCTTATCTGAGTTTTCACATGTCTGAAAATGGGTTTTGGGATAGCTGAATTTTTGCATATGTGAATATGTATTATACGCCTGTAATAATCTGATTAATGGCTTGGTTAATTTTACAATCAAAATCACTTTCGTTCAGAACCACTTTGAAGGTATTTCTCTACTGCCTTCTAGAATTTAGTGTCACTGAATAGTGGTTAAGAGTACTAAGCCAAACTGCTGGGTTTTGTTTCATTTTTTTAACTTTTTGTTTATTTGGCTCTGCCGGGTCTTAGTTGCGGCAGGCAGATCATTCATTGCATGTTGTGGCTCTTGCGTTGTGGCTCTAGGTATGGCTCGTGGGCTCTAGAAGGTGTGGGCTCAGTAGTTGCAGCGTGCTGGGTTAGTTGCTCCTTGGCATGTGGGATCTTCCTGGACCAGGGACCAAACCTGTGCCCCATGCATTGTCAGGCAGACTCCCAATCACTGGACAAACAGGGAAAGTCCCCAAACTGCTGATTTTTGTTACCAAACTGAGGTTTGTTTGTTGCTCAGTATTCAATGCTAAGAGTCAAGTGTTGGGTAAAAGGAAAAATAGGTTTATTAAAGACATTGGGGAGAAATTTCCATGAATCCAAGGTTTCAAAGAACCAACTCCCCAGGTTTTGTTTGGAGATTTCAGGGAAAAGAGGGAAGGGCTACATCCTGGGGAAGGGTAAACTATTTTCAGAGATGATTGTCTCAATCACACAATTCCAAATAGTGGTCATATCTCACTTGTGGTTGGAATATTATCTGAGCCACAGGTCTCTGGTCGGCTAGTCCTGGTTCCACATGATCTGGGGTCTACATGCTGGGGCAGCATATGGTTAACCTTTCCACCTGTTGGCAGTTCCAGCGTCTGCCAAACAGCTCAAAGGTAGGGCTCAAAGCATTGTCCATAGCCCTGGAGGAGGAACCGAAGTCCTTGACGTTGTTTAATGGCTGAACAATTATTGTTTTGTCTTGCTTGACTGTTTCTCCTGCAGCATTTTCTTACTGCTCTGACTAAATTTATTTTTTAGATAAAGGTTTTCTACAGACAAAAGGTAGGCAGAGAACATGGGGGTGGGGTGGACAGCTGTCCTGAGAAGACCCCATAGGGTTCTACTCAGTTACACTTTGAATGCCAGTTTGCTATCTGCTGGTTTTATATCCATGGGTAAATTCTTCCAAGTTTTCATGTAAAAAATGGTAATAACAGTAGTGGTAGTAGCAGCGGCAGCTAACTCATAGGTCTATTTTGAGAATTGAATTACCTAATATATATCAAGTTAAAACAGCTATTCACACACAGCCCTATAAAAGTGTTGGCTCTTTTTTGGAATCAATTTTATCATTATCTTTATATTTATTCTGGGTATTTTGAAATTTCATGATACAAAATCTCTGTAGGTCCTATGCACTCAATAAACTTGGTACTTAGAACACCCTTTCAAGTATCTTTCTTAAACTCTGGAAATCTAAAAAATAGTTTAAAAAATACTTTCATGGCTTCCATTTTCTCTCTTCTTTCTAGAGCATCTTAGTTAAATGTAGGCTGTGTTGGACTGAGATTGTGTGTTTCTTATCTTTCTTCAGATTTTCGTTTCTGTCTATATGCTGGAAGATCTCTTCTATTTCTTCCACCTAATTTAAATATTACATTTAAAATTTCTGCACCCATATCTTGATTACAGACAATTTCTTGTTCTTTGTTCCTTTTTGGAGTTTTTAATGGACATAATTAATACCTATCCACATCTCTTTGTGGCTTTAGTTAGATTTATGGTCTCCAGTTTCTGCTAAATTATATCGGGTCCTTCAGAATGTGATGACAATGGTCCTTTACAGAGGCCTCACATCTTTTGAACATTCTATATTTTAATACTTCTCTATGATACTAGTTTCTTCTGCTCACAATAGATGTATTTTAAAAATCAAATTTGCAACTCCCAGTAACTAGACTTTGGTTCTGTCAGGCAAAATATGTTTCTAAGAGAACTTTGATTCTAAAGTTGGTTGTATGAGAGAATTGCTAGGTCACATGACATCTATTTTGCGCTGAGGGGAGGCAAAGGCAAAATTTCTCTGAGATCTGTAGCAGCAGGGACCACAGATCACTCTCCACCAGACTAGTTTTGTGATGTGGTTTGGAAGATGTTCTGGAGACTCCAGGTTGATTCCTCCTATTCTTTCAAGATTGTCTAAGATGCCAAATACCCAATACCATGCTTTCCTGATGATGACTCTCTAGCTGAATTTATCCCTCCAATTCCAGATTTTTTCAAACTGCACACATAATCTTGGCGCATGGACACTCAGTGAGCCCCACTTCCTGGTATTCACGCCTTGGTATAATCCTCCCTTTGAGTGTGGACAGGATGAGCATATTGCCTCACTTCTAATGCATAGAACATGGCAAACGTGTACTTGTTGTTCAGTCACTCAGCCGTGTCTGACTCTTTGCAACCCCATGGACTGCAGCATGCCAGGCTTCTCTGTTCATCACCGTCTCCCAGAACTTGCTCAAACTCAAGTCCATTTGGTGAGTGATACTATCCAACCATTTCATCCTGTCACCCTCTTTTCCTCCTGCTCTCAAATCTTTGCCAGCATAAGGGTCTTTTCCAATGAGTCAGCTCTTTGCATCAGGTGGGCAAAGTATTGGAGCTTCAGCATCAGTCCTCCCATTGAATATTCAGCATTGATTTCCTTTAGGATTGACATGTTTGATCTCCTTGCAGTCCAAGGGGCTCTCAAGGGTCGTCTCCCGTACCACAGTTAAAAAACATCAATTCTGATTGGTTAGAAATAATGTGATATAAGGAAGGATATAAAAACTGCTGTAAGTCCCACCTTGTGGAGACTCTTAACCCCTCTGAGTGTCTATGCTGAGAGCTTTGTACTTTACTCCTCTTTAATAAATCCTATTCCCTTGCTACCAACAACAACAACAAAAAAAATCAATTCTTCAGCATTCAGCCTACTTTATGGTTTAACTCTCACATGCATACATGACTACTGGAAAAACCATAGCTTTTACTATACAGACCTTCATCAGTAGAGTGATGTCTCTGCTTTTTAATAGCTGTCTAGGTTTGTCATAGCTTTTCTTCCAAGAAGCAATCATCTTCTAATTTCCTGACCGGTATCACTGTCCACAATGATTTTGGAGCCCAAGAAAATAAAATCTGTCACTGTTTCCACTTTTTTGCCATCTATTTGTCATGAAGTGATGGGACTGGATGCCATGATCTTTATTTTTTGAATGTTGAGTTTTAAGCCAGCTTTTTCACTCTCCTTTTTCACCTTCAAGAGGCTCTTTAGTTCCTCTTTGCTTTCTGCCATTAGGATGGTGTCATCTGCATGTCTGAGTTTGTTGATATTTCTCCCAGCAATCTTGATTCCAGCTTGTGATTCATCCAGTCTGGCATTTCACATGACGTACTCGCTTGTAAGTTAAATAAGCAGGGTGACAATACACAGCCTTGATGTACTCCTTTCCCAATTTGGAACCAGTCCCTTGTTCAATGTCCAGTACTAACTGTCAAGAGTCCTGTCCCACAAACAGGTTTCTTAGGAGACAGGTAAGGTGGTCTGGTATTCCCATCTTTTTAAGAATTTTCCACAGTGTGTTGTGATCCACATAGTCAAAAGCTTTTGTGTTGTCAATGAAGCAGAAGTATATCTTTTTCTGGAATACTATGATCCAGTGGATTTTTGGCAATTTGACCTCTGATTCCTCTGTCTTTTCTAAATCCATCTTGTACATCTGGAATTTCTCAGATCGTGTACTGTTGAAACCTAGCTTGAAGGATTGTGAGCATTACTTTTGCTAGCATGTTCTGTTGTTCAGTCACTCAGTAGGGTCCAACTCTTTGCGACCCCATGGATGGCAGCACGCCAGGCCCTGTCCTTCACCATCTCCTGGAGCTTGTTCAAATTCATGTGCATTGAGTCGGTGATGCCATCCAACCATCTCATCCTCTGTCGTCCCCTTCTTTTCCTGCCTTCAATCTTTCCCAGCATCAGGGTCTTTTCCAATGAGTCAGTTCTTTGAATCAGGTGGCCAAAATATTGGAGCTTCAGCTTCAGCATCAGGCCTTCCAATGTATATTCAGGGTTGATTTCCTTTAGGATTGACTGGTTTGATCTCCTTGCAGTCTATGTGAAATGAGTGCAATTGTAGAGTAGTTTTATTCTTTGGCATTGCCTTTCTTTGATACTGGAATGAAAACTGATCTTTTCCAGTCCTGTGGGCACTGCTGAGTTTTCCAAATCTGCTGGCATATTGACTACAGCACTTTAACAACATCATCTTTTAGGACTTGAAATACTTCAGCTGGAATTCCATCACCTCCACTAGCTTTGTTCATAGTAATGCTTCCTAAGGCTTGCTTGACTTCACACTCCAGGATGTCTGACTCTCGGTGAGTGACCACACCATCGTGGTTATCTGGATCATTAAGACGTTTCTTGGATAGTTCTTCTGTATTTTCTTCTTAATCTCTTCTGTTTCTGTTAGGTTCTTGCTGTTTTTGTCCTTTATTGTGCCCATCTTTGCATGAAATGTTTCCTTGGTATCTCTAATTTTCTTGAAGAAATCTCTAGTCTTTCCCATTTTATTGTTTTCCTCTATTTCTTTGCATTGTTCACTCTAGAAGGCTTTCTTATTTCTCCTTGCTATTGTCTGGAAATCTGCATTCAGATGGATATATTTTTCCTTTTCCCCTTTGCCATTCATTTACCTTCTTTTCTAAGCTATATGTAAGGCCTACTCAGACAACCATTTTGCCTTCTTGCATTTCTTTTTCTTAAGGATGGTTTTGGTCACTGCCACCTGTACAAGGTTACTAACCTCCATCCATAGTTCTTCAGGCACTCTATCAGATCTAATCCCTTGAATCTATTTGTCACTTCTACTGTATAATCATAAGGGATTTGATTTAGGTTATACCTGAGTGGTCTAGTGGTTTTCCTACTTTCTTCAATTTAAGCCTGAATTTTGCAATAAGGAGTTCTTGATCTGAGCCACAGTCAGCTCCAGATCTTGTTCTTGCTGACTGTATAGAGCTTCTTCATCTTCAGCTGCAAAGAATATAATCAATCTGATTTCGGTTTGACCATCTGGTAATGTCCATGTGTAGAGTTGTCTCTTGTGTTGTTGGAAGAAAGTACTTGCTATGACCAGTGCATTCTCTTGGGAAAACTCTTAGCCTTTGCCCTGCTTCAATTTGTACACCAAGGCCAAACTTGCCTGTTACTCTAGGTATCTTTATTTCCTACTTTTGCATTCCAGTCCCCTATAATAAAAAGGACATCTTTTTTTGGTGTTAGTTCTAGAAGGTCTTGTAGGTCTTCATAGAACCAGTCAACTTCAGCTTCTTTGGCCTTGGTGGTTGGGGCATAGACTTGGGATTTCTGTGATGTTGAATGATTTGCCTTGGAAATGAACCAAGATCATTTTTTGCTTTTGAGATTGCACCAAAGTACTGCATTTCCCACTCTTGTTGACTGTGAGGGCTACTCCATTTCTTCTAAGGGATTATTGCCTATAGTAGTAGATATAATGGTCATCTGACCTGGTAGACATGCTGGGATATAAAGTCTAAGATTATGTAAATGTAAGACTGTGGTTTCCAGCTTGGACACTCAATCTTTCTAGCTTTCCCTTGGGTCATTCACCCTAGGGAAAGCCAATTGCCATGTCATAAGGCAGCCCTGCAGAGAGCCCTATGTGGTCAGAGAGCAGGACCCACAATATATTACATGAGTGAGCTGGAAAGCAGAGCCCCGGACTCTCAACTGAGCTTGAGTGCAACCTCTTGAGACATCTTGAGCCAGAGGCACCCAGCTAAGCCACCTAACTTCTAAATTGTTATCTGTGAGATAGCACATGTTTGTTTCTCAGCCACTATGCTGTGGGGTAATTTGTTATGCAGCAATAGCTCACTAATAAATATATCACAGGTTTAACTTGTCTAAAACCAAGCCCCCAACATGCTCCTCCTCCCACAGTCTTCCCCATCTCAATAAAAAACTACTCTACCCTTTCAGCTTCTGAGGCCAAAAAGTTGGAATTATCCTTGACTTCTCTTTTTCTCTCACAACTAATAGCCAAACCATAAGCAAATCCTTCCAATTCTTTCTTCAAAATATTTCTAAAATCGGACTCTTT